>NC_054055.1:44359461-44471961 GCF_017639655.2 Falco naumanni
GCCTCCAGATGACACTGCAGAAAGGCACACGTTTCCTGTGGTTTTCCTGTTGCATCTGCCAAACCTGTGCTGAGATCTCCGAATCCTTTGGATGTCCAGGATGAGATTAGACATCTCTGTTCAGCCAAGTGTTTTTATAAAAATCTATGGGGAAAAAGCATTCCTTTAAAACATGAAATGCATAAGCATTACACTACTGTGACCAGAACCTAAGTTTCAAACTTGTAAAAAGAGGGATGAACACCTTGTTTGCTTTTACATTTGCTTTCGGTTTAGTTGCCCCCCCCAAAAAATAACTCACCTGTATCATAATGAACAATATTTTTATATTTTCTTCCCTGAGGAATTATGAAGTAAAGTTGAGTTGTCTGCAAGGAAGGGGTAAGAGTCAGTAGACATGGCTTTTCTTCCTGCCTCCTGTTGACATCCTGTGCAATTTTGACCTTCTCTAGCAGTGAGAAGAAAATATCTTACTATTCCTTGTGCATAAGAACAATTGCATACATACCAGATGAATTTACATAACCTTGAGCTGAAGGACCAGATATTACACTTAGCATTACATCCAAGATTATCAGGTTGCTGCTGATGTTGGTACCTGGGGGTTTCCCCATGATATCCATCAGGGTAACCTTCCACCAGATCCCATCCCGCCCCCCAGCCAAGAGCAGGGCAGCCAGAGGGCACCAGGGCAGCCCCAGCCCTGGGCATTGGGCACCTCCATGAGAGTGGGTCAAGGCTGGGCTGGGATGTGAGTGCCTGGGTAGGCCCAACTTGGTGGGGTTCATGGCCAGGGTGGGCAGGTCCATGGGGAGCTGGAGATCAGCCCTGCTGTGACATTGCTGAGGCTGGTGACCCTCGTGGGCTGAAATGGGATCCTGGGCCATGAGCGGGGTGGGGGAGACTTTGAGGGGCTGGGCATGGACAGCTAGGTCTGGCAGTGCCTTCAGGGCTCTGATGATTATTCTGATGATTGCTCGAATCGGTATATAATTTTCCTACCTCCTAATGTAGTGAGGGTACTGCCTAATTTTAGGACAATGATTTAACTTTCTATTTGAAGCTTCCTAATTCTGTTGTAGCTGTGTGAATTCTTAGCAGATGATGCACATAGGGAACATTCATTTCAAATTTTTTTTTTTCCCAGTTAAATCTTTTCTTGTTTACTTGCATCTTCGCACATTATTAGTATTACTACTGTCACAATTTCATTATTGTTGTTGCGGTTAGCTTAATCACTTTCACAGGCCCTACAAGTCCCAGTGTGCTAGGGACTGTCCACCGAAAGAGCTTCTACTGGCTCTGTGTGCTTGCACTGAAAAAAGGAGGCCACAGCAGGGATACAGATGCAGAAATAGTGGGAAATACAAGCCAGTGTTCAGTAAGTGTCTCAGACCGTTGCTGGCCTACACATTTTCAAGGTTTTGACAGGTGTGACAGAAAAGAAAAATGTCCAGAAGCAATTTGTAAAAGAGCCATAAACAAACTTTGCAGATGTTTGTGGCAAGCTCATTCTAGGTGTGAGAGATGGGTGAGAGAAAATACAGAAGCATTTGTACAAAAATTTTCAACAGGGATCAATAAACAATGGGTTGCTCTAGCTGTACTGGCCTGTGCTTACACCTGAAGAGGCTGTAGTTTGGACAGAAGTCATGGGATTTCTCTAATTAAATTAGGGCATCTACAGTTATAGTTACTATACAGGATGGATACCCTCTACGTGGGAGATGATCACTGCATACTTTCTTAAAGCAGAAAAATAGGCAGTTTTAGGTGCTCACATAATGATAAAATGGCAAAATGCTCACATAAGGATAAAATGAATTATGCCCTGGAAGAGTCTGTTTTTCCTCACTGACTACTTTAGTTATTGATGTCACATGCTGCAAATAATCAAAAATTTGGTCAGATGAATCTCTTACAAGAAGGTCTAGAATGAAACAGAAAAAAATTAATTATATTTAGTACGTGCATGTATGCTTCTAGGTGAATACTCAGGATCATAGAGCTAGGGAACAAAAAAGTGAGGAGGCCATCTTCAGAGTTCTAAAGGAAGTTTTATCTGGAATTAGGGGTTCCTGGAGGGTACAGCTACAGTATGAATAGAGGTAGGCATTTCTGCAAGCCTGAGAGGACTTTACAGTATCTGGGAGTATCTGCAACTTGCTCAGCAGTACTAATTTGGGGCAAAAGCCTCCTAACTATTAATTGAATACTCCTAGATAGATCATTTGAATGATCCACTCAGAAAGAAAAAAAACAAACGAGTGAACGAACAAACAAATAATCAAAAACAACCCACAAAACACCAGGTTTCAACATCTCAAGATAGAAGAACCAGGACGAATTTAAGCTTTGATCTTCCAAAAACTAATTGCATGAAAGAAGAGAAAACTAAAAGCATGAAAGGAGGAAATGTGACTATCTCCACTGAAGTCAGTAGTAGGAATTATGCATACAAGTTAAAAACAGAACATAAATGTCAATCACTGGGTTATGTACACCTCCATCGATCTGTGCACATCCCTTGAGGTTCTGTCCTTAAAAATTCATAGGTCTGGGGCCCTGGATCATAAACTTTCTCTAGTAATCATAACTTTTTTAATCATGTTGATACAGTTTGCAACATTGAAACACCAAGTACATAACATTTAACAACAATTAAAAATATAAACATTGTTTATTCCTTAAATTCTTACTGGTTTTTCTCTCCCTGTTTCTTTGAAAATAATGTGAGCTGACATGATTTTGGAACAAGTCTTCTTCACTGCTCAAAAGAGCTAGCTAGCTATGCTAGCTTTTAGAGCATAGCTCTCATACCTTTTTAGAGCATATCTATTATTATCAAAGAAAGCTTCGGCTTTAGAAAACCTGTCTGTATGTCAAAGTCCTATTAAGGCATGAAGCACTAGGCTTCTTGCTCCATGACCTATGGATTCAGTTTATGTCACCAGTTAGCCCATCTAGCAGGATTTGGCTTCTTTTTTGGGTCATGTAAAGTGTACCGCTCCAGTATCTTGTTTAACAGGGCCTTGTGCTGTCTAATGGACTAAGAGAATTATCATCATTGTTAGGTGCACAGGAGAGTAAGCTGCATGATACACACTGTTAGTCTGATACCCTTTCTGATGACAGTTTATGGTTCACCAGCTTGGTTAAACAGCACATCAGCAGCAGTGATGGGTGATCAATCTCATTCCCTGTAGAATCGCTCCCAAAAGTATCATTATTGAGAAATAAATCCAGGAAATGCCATCAGAAGGAATCAACAGACCTTTTGTTTAAGTTCAGAGCTATCAGGAAAGTAAAAGAGAAAAGATTTTAAATTGTTTTTAATTGTTCTATTTAAGTATGTCAATTATGGAAAAGTATTTATCTTCATACTGCAACTGTTGTGTAGACTTACTGTGAAGCATGATACAGGTACTTTATATAAAGTTATCGTACATTTCCCACCATTTTCAAGAACAATTTCCTTTTTATTTTCACTCACAGGAAGTGAATTTTGGTCTTCATTTTGCTTGAAGGCACACAATCTGATTCTGCAATTGTTTACTGTGTTGAAAAGTGCATTACCCCACATAACTGACAAAACTTGGCCTAGCTTAAAAAAAAAGAAAAAATAGGATGACAAAACCTGGGCAGGAGTATGTAGATTCAGAGAGGAGAGGCTGGAGAGCAGCCCTGCAGAAAGGGATCTGGTGTGCTGGTGGACAGCAGGCTCAGTGTGAGTCTGCAGTGTGCCCTGGCAGCCAAGGGGGCAAAATGCATCGTATGGTGCATCAGACGCAGCACAAGCAGCTGGTCAGAGAGGTGATTACCCTGCTGTATTTAGCATTGGTGCAGCCTCACCTTGAGCGCTGTCTGCAGTTCTGGGCCCCAAAATTTAAGAATGTGAAGGTCCTTTTTAAGGCATCCAGAGGAGGGCAACAAAGCTGGTGAAAGGGCTGGAAGGGATGTCCTACGAGGAGTGGCTAAGCTTTTTGGGCTTGTCTAGTCTGGAGAAAAGGAGGCTGTCTCTCTCAACTCCTCTCAAGTGGGAGAAAAACACACAAAAAACCCAAACCAAACAGGTTTGGACAGATAATGATTATTATGCAGCTATTCATCCTGCCCAAATACTTAATCCTGGCAGCGTCAGAACCATTATCAGCAGTCATTAAAGCTAAGAAATTTTAATGGTAATTTCTCAATATCAAATCCTACTTACCTATTCTGATCATGGTCAGAAAGATGTTTAGATCATTCTTTCCTTGAAAAGTAAGGGAAATTATCCTATGAAGTTTTTTGTGGATTTGGTTTTGTTGGGTGTGGTGATTTTTTTTCAGATACAGCTATACTTGAAACATCCAGGCAGTAGTCAAAAGTCATTACGTTCTGCCATAATTCACGGAGGTCTATGTTGTCACTCAGTGTTAACATTATATAGTATTACAGTGAAATATGTTGTCCCTTTTGAGCACACTGGTTAAATTAGAAGGCCTTGCAATATTCCTAGCAAGCACCAGACATCACGCCCTTCTAAGCTTTCCAAGACTTTAAAAGTGTGTTTACAGTTCACATAAAGGCATGGCATAAGGGCCACGGTGCAGCATTCGCACAGAAAGATGCTTAGAGAAATGACAGGATATTAGCATATGACAACAGAACATGCACATACCAGAGAGGAGCTTTTCTAGCTTTAGAAATGGACTGTCTGGTGGTATTTTGTGCTTTGAACCCAATGCGGATGAAACATATTTGCAAGATCTCTCATATCAGACACTCAAAGACTGAAAAGTAGGCACTCTTGCAAGACAGTTTGTGATTTTACTGAAACTTCCATTGCTTGCAGGGGGAACTGTAATTTGGAGACATATATTTATTGCTTAGCAGTGAATTGCTCCAAATATAGTTTGAAATATATTTTCTAACACAGAAGTAAATACCCAATAATTTGAAAGGATAAGAAGAAACTGAAGGAGCAAAATTTAATAAAGGTTGGATTTTTTTCAACATACAAAAAAGAAGTCTTACAATAACATCAAGTGTTCAGGATAGAAAACTACACAGAACGTAACTAATGTTACAAGTATGTATTTCCTTGATCATTTGGAAACTGGAGGCAATTCTGAGTATGAGGATTTCTACATTAAAGTACCAAATCCAACAGTTTTACTTTTATAAGTACAGTTTATAAGCCATATTTTTTCCCAAATATTATTTTGTGTTCTTTCTACCGGAATCTGAGACAAAAAGTAGCCACTAGTGAAACACATGTTTTTTGACAAGGAATGATGAAATAGTTTCTATCCTAACTCTACATTCCTGACATTAAACAAAGCTGCTCTAAAGTATCTATTATTCAAAAAATGCTCAATACAATTCTTATCACGTGCCAGCCCTTCACAGAAACTTCTATAGAAACAAAATTACTATACATATGCCATTGCCTAGTACTTGCAATTAAATGGCTATCTTTTAATAGCAGTCAGTGATACAGAGAAGTGTAAAATTTAGCAGTTGTGCACAACAATTGATACAAACAGAGATTTTGGTTTTGATCTGCAGGATTTTACCTGTCCTATTTTGAACTGTAGATTAAACTGATAGCAAATATTTCAACAATATATATATAAATAGATACATTTCTTTATTTATTTCCAGACTGTCACCATTACTATTATTATTTTTGCAACACTTGAAGTCATCAAACATTAGGTCCTTAGGTCAAATGGATTAAGGTCTGCTTTTATATCATGCAAATTAAAAATATAAGGTAAGAGCTGAAACAAAATTATAATGAAGGGAATTGCCTACATTCACAAAATGTGTCAACAGTAGAAAAGCATTCTACTGACTTGTGAGGCCATTAGACTACTTCATAAAAGGGTAAAGTAGAAGATAAACGATATTATGTTCTCCAGTCAAAAGAAAAGGGATAGAGATAATTTTTTTACATTTATGTAGATAAACCCAAACTTCTTGAACAAAAAGGCCATGTTCCAGTTTTGTCAGAATAGGTCTATGCTTCTAGGAACAAGTTATAGAAATACACACATGGGCAATGGAATTATGTTTTCTGACACACCTTGGGAATTTTTTTTTTGTTTAATTCTTAGATATAGTTAGGAATTCCTGTTCAGCATCAACACACTTGGGAGATACATTGAACGCCTCTTCAGAAGGTAATTTTGTATCATATAGATTGTTCTTCCACCTGTCAAACCTTTCACCAAACAGCAAAATTAAAACCCATAACGTCCTACACAAAGGAGATTACAATTTGTTTGGCTTTTTAGGTGACACTTTAAGGCATCCGGTTTTAATAAAAATAATCTCATCAATGTTGTTCACAAGGAGAAATGGGGGAAAACTGTAACGATTTTTTTATGGCAAGTTTTTTGTTTTCTTGAAGACAGCACCATATGATTTAAAAGAAACTGTGTTGTTCCTGAACCTGGTCCTCTTCAGAAAAAAAGAAGGTTATAAAGATTGCAGCTCAGATCTACAACCACTTTAGGGCAACTTCAATAAGAAATTGCAGGGTAGAAAGTATTATCATGATCACAAACAGATACAAGTGATGTTTAAATGTTCATGAACTGGTGAAAAATACCTCCCCACTCAGACACAGATGCAACAGAGAGCATTACTACAAAATTAGCGCCAATCTTCACTGGACCATTCAGTGTCACCAAGTATTCATCAGATGTGAATTACACTCTGAACAAATTGCCTGAAGGAACAGATACAGGGATTTTCATGTTCTAAACGTGCTTTCCTATTAGTATCAAAATAGTCCATTGGAGGATATCTCAACCCCTGAAGACATGCAATGAACAAAAATGCTACAATACTCAACCATTATGCCAAAGTACAGTCTTTAAAAATGAAAGATAATATACAGAAGGCTTGACTCCCTATTCCCTTAAACCCCATTATAATCACCCTTATGATGAGCCACACCTCATTATAATAACAGCCAAATTGCTTGGCTCCCAAGGGCAGACTAACAGTCAGGGTGGATTGTACTTATACCCAAAATAACCAAGAATAATCAAGATGAGTCTCTGTTTGACAATGTATGACCAATTTTGCATAACTAATGCTGCTCTGACAGGAAAAATGCTACAGATTAAGCAAAAATAATTAATCTGGCTAATATTGATTGGATGCATAACAGTGAGTAATGTGTCAGCATATTTATTGCAGTTATAATAACATCTATTTTCTAGGCAAGAAGTTTGTTTCCTTAGATGTCCAAATGGAACTTAAAATCCTGTATATCATCTGTATAAATCTTGCATATTTCTGTACTGAAAGAATATCATACAGTACAATTTTTATTCAATTTAACTGAATGAAAATTAATGGGGTCAATGACAAGTATTGTTTATATATTAAAGGATCAAATTATGAAGGGTGTTTGCTGATAGTGAACTCGGTGCAGAGTTGTCAGTTTACACCTAGTGAGGATCTGCTCCATGGTATTTTATACCTTCAAAGTAATAGTAATTACTTTCAAGATGTTTGCAATGAAACCCAAAACCATGTGAAACTCTCATAGTATTGTGTTTCATTACAAATGCCAAACATAAATGAGGTTCATCAAAAGGTTTGTTAAGGTTCATGAACTTAAGAATGGCTTTGAATTAACATTGTGGCTAACTGATAGTCTTGTATTGAAGCTGTACAAAATTTCCTTAGTTCCTATCAAAAACTAGAGGAAACACTGAAGGTTCATCTCCATTTTTCCTCCTCACTCTGATGGGACAGTTGTTAAGTCACCTGAGTAACTTCACTTGGAGAAGGATTTCACTGTAGATAACTGAGACGGCAGGAAATAAATACGTAATGAGTAAAAAGAATAAAATAAAATAATAACTAAAAATCCAGAAAGTGATAAATTACACAGATTTAATCTTTATTTGCATTAAATTGCCATCAAATTTTCATTAGGCAACACTTCAAAACTAATTTTTGAAATGGTTGAGATAACATATATTGACCATGGTTTCCTTAATCTTTCCCTTTTTTTCTTCCCCTAACCCCATATATATCTGCAAGTCACAATCTTCATGGAAAATTAACGTTTTCAGTGAACCATTTGTACAGCATTTTCCGGGGGTCTCCTTCTCCTAGTTTCCAGTGAAAAGTGAACAGTTGTGATTTGTGCCTGTAAAACTGTTCACTTGTACATTTAAATAAACAAGCCTATAAATCCATTTCACTTCATGTTTATCTGCAGCACAGAATGGAAAGTGAAATGAGGCAAGTAAGGAAAACTCTGCTGCAAAGAAAAAGTTAAACACAAGCTTGAATTTACAGACAGACATATATATGGCAAACCTATAGAGCATGAAAAGGAGTTAAATCAATGCAAGAACAAATATGCTCTTTATTCTAACTAATTGTACTTTTATAAGATATTTGGCATATATGAGTATTGTTATTTATAAATAGTTGAAAAACACCTACTATATTGATTCAGAGCAGTGATTGATTGGCATGGTTTGAGTATAGTGTAATTACTGCATCCATGAAATGATTTAAAATGTTCTGAAAGAAAATTAATCTTGTACGTGGGATATATGAGTCTTGTAAGTAGCCACCTTAATGCCAAAATATGCTTAGTGATCTGTGTCATAGGTGGCTTACCGGCTTTCTCGTAAGAACATGTATACATTGCACATTGTAGCTGTTTTCCATGGCAAATCTTTTCTGCATCATAAATGAATAGGTTGTGACTTGGAGAACTGGGGTTTTTTATTTGTTTGTTTATGTAAGACAATCTTTGAGATCCTAGTGGTTTGAAATATTTTGAAAGATCAGGGTTGTTTTTCTGAAGAAGTAAGATAATCTAAAAACAGGATAAACCATGGCTTTCCAAAGGCAGTTTCTAGCAGACAAATATATTTTTTCTTTCCTTTTTTTCCTTTTTTTTCTTTTTTCTTTTTTTTTTTTTTGTTTTGTTTGATAATTCAACAAGAATTGTATGACAGATGTGAACTATCTGGAGAAGAATGGTTTACAAATTTTAAATGGGGTAAGGATCAGTGTATAGGAGATGGGATGAGTGCAGCAAAGAGTAAAAGAGAAAGCTGATTAGGCTCAATATGTTTGTTACAGCCATTGACAGGAGAATGATCTGGGAAGAAGCCACAACCCACAGGAAGCAGTTTAAGTGGTAGTGTAGTAACAAGTAGCACTACATGGCTCAAAAGACACTTGATGCATAGATTATAACTTTTTCCTAGCCAAAAGCTTCTGGGTCCTCTGCACACACAAAAATTACTCCTTGGGTGAATTGTACTGCAGAAGCAACAGAAACCTTGTGAGCTTTCTTCCTTCTATCAGGATGGAAGTACAGCACAGCATGGCTTTGCTTCCTAGTGTAACTTTGTTCCTTGGGCTCTGAGAGGAAACAGAATTTAGCTCTAAGTTTGCTGGATCAGGATTTGGAATGGAAGTTGTGGGCACCACCTTCAGTGTCACCTCAGGGTTTAGACAGGCTTGCGAAAAGGAAAGGGAGGTGGAGGGAGATTACTCTTGGCAAGATCAGTTTCACTCATTTTCACCACCAAAATCACTTTGCGCTTGGAAACCAAAGTGCGTGTGCATGTGTGTGTGTGTGTGTGTGAGTGAGTGAGTATTACAGCAGATGGAAAAGATAGAAGTCAAAAGGTAAATCTCACTTCCTACTACACTCTTTTTTTTAATCGTCTGCAATCTCACAATGCAATCAGCAGTATTCACACATAGCTACATTCACACACAGAAGACAGAGGGATGAAGCCTGGGAATAAAGTCTTAAGGGACATAGTGAAGTGATAGTAAAAAATATTTTTGTTATCCGGTATTTTCATTTTGTTTAGGAGGGCACATTAAGGCTAGAATTTGTAGATAAAATTGATTGTAGAATTCATCCCAAAAGTTCTAGAGGTAGTTGTAGATAATTTTTCATACACAGGTAATACCTTATCTAATTTTCTAGATACCAACAAAGACAGGAATTTCACATAATCTGAAAAGTCACAGCTTCCATGATTTCTTAAATGTTAATTGAAAAGGCCCACCTTTACCGAGTGCCTCAGATTTTGGGACCTTGAACCAAGACCAGGGCAAAGTGGAGAACTATAACCTGGTGCACTGAAAAAGAGGTGAGAAGACACTGTGATAAATAAATCCAGTAGGTGAAACCAAAAGCCCAGAGGAAAAAAATCTTGAACCGTCACCTTTTCATTATTTACAGCCAAATGAAAAACTATGAAGTTAATGTACTAATATACTCATTTGGGAAGCCCTTGCATGAATTCAGCTGTATAGGCACCTTTACATTTAGGGGTTAGCCTGATTTTAAAGGGATTCTTCCAATGTGACCTTTGCTTTCCACAGATGTCATCCCTCCTTTCACAGTCATTTAAAAAACAGGAATGATTTACTGCTTGTGGTGCTACTGAAAATCTGTACAGGAGACTGAGTTAGCTTTTAAAAATCACACATCACCTACAGAATAGTTCAGTAAAATCTTAGTGCAGAATTTTGTTAATAATGCTTTGAAAAAAGCCCTGCTAAGCTCTCACACACTTGGTTGAACTGTCAAGACAGCCCTTACTTTCAGTTTATTTGTAAATTGAACAAGTTTTAAAGGTTTGTGGAGGGACAACAGGACAAATCCAACTCTCCCAATGACATAATGCCATTTTAGAAGTATTTTTCTGAGTGGATCTTTTTTATTGTGGTGACAAGAATTCACAGTGTTATTCTTATTTATGATATATTCCCTTGAAGGAGCTAACATCTTATGAGAAAGCCAGATAAAAATTCCCTGTCCTATCAGATGGATTCACTTCCAGATCATAAGCACCATGTGTTCAGCAAACCAAAATGTTGGAGACCTCAATGAGTGAAGTTCAAGCTCTCCTACTCTTTCTCTTCATCTTTCTAACTCTCTACTACTCTCAGTTATTTTAATAATTGCCTGAAGTATTCATTCATGAAAGGCATGTTATTTACATTACATTATGGACATGACATTACACAACTCCATTACAAATTGAGAAAAACATATTGCCTTCCAAAGTGTAAGTATTGCCCCATTATTTATGAATAGAAATGAGTGTTGGCACTAGATGGCAACTAGACTTACAACAGATATTCTAAATGTTATGGACAATGTTTCATTTTTGATAATGTACCAGAGGAAGATAAAATACATCAAAAATAGTCTACCAAATGAATTTCTCATTCACATTGTCAGCCAATCAAGTTTAGTCATCTAATTCATAGGCTGATTATGCGGAAAGTCAATGAATCATACAGCTAAATATTTTCTAGTGGCTTTATGAATGATAGAGTTAATCAATAAAGTACCTGAATAGTTAATCTCTAAGTGTTATTGCTAATAACCATAACTTCATAACTTTAACTTATATAAACAGGAACAAAATTAAGAGACTGTACACTCAGCATCTGATTCTATGCATAAAACAGTAGCTAAAAGAAAGGCTGCTCACTGTTTTTGATAGAAAACATGAATAGTATGTTTTAATCTAGTGAAACAACTGTCTAAGCCAGTTTTATGGGGAGTGGTACCATTAAAACAGTATCGGGGTGGCAGGGGGGAGGGGGTAGATACCTAGTTTCTACAGCTTTAAATTGCCGTATGACTTCCAAGTCTAAATGGGATCTAACCTATGTGACACAATGAAACTGTAATAACGCCTGAGACTGTATACAAAAACCGAGGAAAAATCATTGATTGTAAAGGTAGTTATAAGTCTGTCAGTGTGTTATATCTGACACAGAAAATTTGTATTTCTTTGTCATTACAGGTTCCTGATGGCATATATAGAAACTCTTCATTAGGTCAATCTAGTAGCCTTCCACATGCTTCTATAGATGTGAAAGATTAATGTAAAAGAACAATAAAGAAATAAAAAGTTCATGATTGTCATGAGACTTACTACCTCAGTTAGGTGCCTAAGAAAGCAGTCTCAGAAAGAAAATGACTAAATTAACTATATAACCAAAGAAGAATAGACACCTTTCCTAGTCTCAGAGAAAGATTATGGCCACCTATATTTACAGAATTTAGTTGAGAAAACAAGATTTTCCTCTAGAGTATTTCAGAAACACTTTTACCTAATTACAGGGTAATTATTTTTGGAAGACTGATTCACCAGGTGAAAATTAGACTCGTGGTGTATGAACTGGAGATCACTCTTAATACTTACCTGTTACTTCTGCATTGTATTGTAAAATATTCTTTCATTTCTTGTAAGAAAAAGTGAAAAATCATGACAAAAATAGTCTGTAACATTTTAAAATCTCAAAACATTTAAATGTAAAAAATGCAATGAATACAATGAAAAAATCATTAAAAATAAAAAGTCAAGTGCTGTTTTATTCTGATCCCCACTGTTGTGCCCCTCAGATTCTGCACGGGAGGTACATGCAAACATTCTTGATCATAAGGAATATGAAGAAACCAGCAAGGAATACATGAGTACCACCACTGTTTACCAAGTGCTACAGATGTGTTACACCCAGTTGTATGCATATTGTTCCTCTGACTGG
This sequence comes from Falco naumanni, assembly GCF_017639655.2. Lineage (NCBI taxonomy): Eukaryota > Metazoa > Chordata > Aves > Falconiformes > Falconidae > Falco > Falco naumanni. The sequence continues at coordinate 44,372,023 of NC_054055.1, forward strand.
TGTCACTAGAGGGCTTACATACTAGATACATGGATACTAGCTATTTTGTAAGGGGTATGAACTTCTGGAAGAAGTTTGGTTTGAATCTCACTTTTAGCTATCCTAATTTAGGGGAAATATATTTCATAGTTTGTCTCCAGAGCTGATCCATTCAAATTGTACCATATCGTAATTAAGGTGTAACAAACGATTATGCAAAAAGGGAGAATTCAATAAATTCAAAGCACGTCTCTGCATCACTGGTCAAACAGCAACAAGCAAAGCTAATAACCTGCTGCTAAACACAAGTGAAATTCCAGAGCTTCTTTGATCCTGTACCTCAAAAAGTTTTTTTTAAACCTGCAAAAACTCAGTATTCAGGTCAGTTTAGATGTTACTGTGACTGGTGTATCAAAACCAGCTCTTAATTAAATCCACAGAATGATCAAGCAGAAGTCAAGAAGTTAAAAAAGGAATAAGAAGAAGAAGCTCTGAAGAGAAAATAAGTACAATGAAATAATTATTCAGAAAGAGTTCCTTGTACAATTAACTGTACAAATAATAAGAAAGAATAGTAGAATGGAGACTTACAAGCATAAGTCCTCACATTTCCAAAATTAATGCAGGCAAAGCTAGCATGATTCCAAAATCTGCAAAATATTTATTATTTAGTTTTGTCTTCCTCTTTTATAATTAATTCACAATTAAGCAAGTTGTAATTGTAATTCAGATACTGGCAAAATACATTCTATGGTGTTAACCATTGATAGATTTGTAAACAAAAACAGCTGGACTGGAATTTCTTCAAGAAAATATTTACGTGCCAACAGTTTATCAAACTGAAAGTGTGCAGATAAATCTACACATGGGTGTTATGTTAATGGCAATAGCAACTATGATTCATAATCTTAGTTGTAGCTGCTTTGTACTGCTACAGCTGTAAAAGAATAAAACCTGGAAGGAAGAAGGATAAGGAGGCAGGCCTAGGGTTTTACTCCTCTGCCTCTTTCAAGGTTAGAACATTTGTTACATTATACTGGAAATAATGATTAACAATAGGGCCATTGTCCAAGATCCTTTCACCTCTAGAGGCCAGATTTCTGGAGGTATGTAACTGATGTAGGATGCAACAAAGCACTTCATGGGATTTTACAAAAGCACAAGCACCCACTGAAATTTTAAAGGGCTATCCTTGCAGTTTGAAAATCCCAGTACATATCAAACCATAACTTTGACAAACTGAATATGCATCACTGAATCTTCTTACTGCTTCAATGCCAGAAAATATTAGTAACTGCTTTAAAAAGTTACCTGCTTGATTCCTGCTCAGTAGGCTCCATTTGCATGCCATTACCCAGGTCTTGGGATTTAAAGGCGAACAGAAAAGCACGGATACCTTCCTATCAGCATTCACTTGTCACCCATTTTGGAGGGACTCATACACGGCTATAACTCTCACCGGAGTATCTCAAGAGTTCAAATCAGGACCCTGAGTCCAGTATATGTATTTGAATGCAAACACACACACACAAAGAATAAATGAATGAAAAATATTAGAAAGACATTTTTAATAATAAGAATGATGATTATGATAATAATAACAATAATAACAACAATAATAATAATGATAATAATAGTATCTCAGGACAGGAGGGTGCATAAACCTAGGTAATCAAGAATTCTGTTCATTGCAGGAAGAATTCAGGAGAAAGAGGCACTTCCCCAGGAAAATTCAACTCTTCTTAACACTTAAAGCTTCTTCCACATCAGTAATTCATTCTCTGGAGGATTTTGACTTTAAGGAGAGCTAGTGGTATCTGAAAAGAAATCTCAAGCTGGAGAATCCCATTCCTTACTGAGCATGAAACATCCGCTCATGCAAGTCCTTGCAAGTAGCATTGAAACAGTGAATTAGGAACATGACCACCCAGTAGAAAGAGAGACTTGGCTTCATTCTAGCCTGATTAGCTACAGTGAAAGCCACTGTAGTTAATTTTAAAGACAATTAGGTTAAGGATGAATCTTCCATCCTTTCCTTTCCCAGATAAAGCATTCTTCAGGTGAGTAGCTGAATAATGGGGCAACTGGTGGAGTCTGGAAATATGAAAGTACGATTCACATTGGCAGCAAATGCAGGTGACTAGATTTAGATGAAAACAATGCAATTTGAATATGATGGGGTGTTTGGAGTGGTTTGTGGTATGGTACAACTGAGCAGTCATGTGTGGGTTGTATGCTAAAGCAAGATGCATACTGAAAAATTACAACATAATCACTGAAGTTCAGGAACCCTGTGTCCAAACAGTATAGATCAAGCTTCCTATGCAATACTCCCTCACTCTCCAAAGTGAACTTGTTTGTTCACAGACTGTCTTCTGGGCCTGACCCATGCTAGCTGCTGCACCACCCCAGAACTGTCTGCAGCAGTACTAGCTGGCACAGGCCCCCCACCTGGCCAGGAATCATTTTAACAGCACAGCAGCATGAATGATCACATTCCTATGACTTGGAAACTTCTAACTTCATTCAGTTTTCTGTTATAATAGCCTAAAAGAATAATTCTAACCTTTCTGGTTGGTTGATTGGTTGGTGGGGTTTTGAGGGGTTTTTTTTGACTATGTTTTGTTAAGATTGAAGGAGGGTCATGGTATATAATCTGTGCCACATCTTAGGATGTCCTATGTGTACATTTAGGCTGATTGCCTTGCATAAGTAATGACGCTTTTCATGTCATGGAAAACTCTAGTTTATTGCATATATAAAGGATGGCAGTTTTGCACATACTCAGTAAAATCAGTGTATTCCGGAAGCACAAGATGTAAGTAAAGCCTTGTACACATAGGCCTGCTTGCAGGTGTTGGATTTATTGCATACATTCAGAAGAACTACAGAGGAACGTACGGTTAGCAGGTAAAGCAGTGACTCAGAGAAATATGGCAGATAGGATCAGCTATGGCTGCTGCTAAAATGATTCATGTAGTCCTTGCTAGCTCCTGTTCTGCATTTGAGGAGTCTGATAGAAATATTGTCAGCCAAGTAGATGCTTCTGTTCAGCTCTCTGTGGTCTGCAGGCTGAGAATCCCCAGTTATTGCATTGTAAAGCCTAATCAAATATGCGAAATCACTTGAGATTTTTTTATGTGTATTTTGAAAATTTTACTAGCTACAAAAAAAATTAAGGATTATAAGAGTGTCACCGAGTTAAAAGACCAAAATGGAGAAGAACTGGTTGAACCTGAACTCTTCTGGTTTTACCTGCATTCCTATTAACTTCATTCCTTGCATACAATGATAGAAGAATGGGATGAAAATCAAAGAAGAAAGCAGCATTTTTTACCCTGAATGGAACAATATTTAAGAATAATATAACTTCTAACACTGAAAACTCTTCACAGTGTACAAAAGCAAACTGCAGTTTTCAAAGATGTCCCTTGGTACTAATGTTTTTGTTTGCCAGCTCATTTGCCATGGCCAAATGCTTGCTGATTCAAATAAAAGAAACTCACCAACAATTCGCACAATAATTTAAATTGAACTTGGCCAGCTTAGATTAGAAAAGAAATTACTTAAATTGAAAAAGGAATAAACCTTGCTCAAAATACAGTTTGCTCTTTCTGCCCCAAATTAAATACAAAGGAGTGATATAGTGGCACTCTCTTTAATGACCATCACTTACAAGAATATGCAGCATTTGTTAAAAGGCTGAAGTATTTTTAAACTTGAATATAACATACAACTACAGAAATACATTAGAAAAATGCATTGTACAACTCATCTACCCGCGCAAGTATAATAGGAGGGTCCAGGGTCAGCAGGAGTCCTAAGTGCCTGCTATTGTTCTCGCAACAAAATACACTTCTCCTACAGTCCCAGATACATCTCTTTTTTATGCTGATAGTGGCTTAGTAAATTAAAAGGAAAAGCACTACTCATTATTGTCATGATCTGTCTCCACTCCAGTAACACCTGGCATGAAAAAAAAAAAAGAAAACCCCCTTTTGAATCAATAAATAACTTATTATTTTGAGCATAATTTATACAAAGATAAAGTATGGCAGAGCACAATATCCCTGATGCCATTCATTTACCGCTTTACTTGACGTCTCCTTGGTCCCCTCGTGGCCTGTTCAAAAGCCTCACTTCAGCCAAAGTGTCACTGACCAGCTCTGATGGATCAGTTCCACTTGCAACCTGAACCTCAGCGGGGTTCATCTGATCTTTGGAGGTAATGCACTGACCTTTGGAGGCCATGCAATTGCAGAGGCCAACCGTTCCAGTCATTGAGTGTTTCCACTGCTGATCACTGTGGTACAGGGAGGGAAGTACCACAGTATGACGTGGTGCAATCTCTTACAGTTATAGGACTGCATGGCCTCACCATGGCGTTACCAGCAATGAAGTTTCCACCAGTTGCTGGTCCTAGGCCTGTACAGAGCACCATCTGCTAGGGTCCACATTGAAAGTGGCAAAATCTAGATGTTGTCCTTTTCCATGACTAGGTCCCACCAGGAAAAGAAACTGCTTCAAGAGCTTGTATGCACAAGCACAGATGCTAGGCCAATTCATGCTACAGAAGCCCCTTTTTGCATGTAAGATTTCTAATATAGACACACCTCTAGTGTGCTTTTAAGAGACGGAGCTACAGGACACCAGGTCTGTCCACTTCTCAAGGCAAGTGGTAGGCACACTTTCCCAAGAAAGTGTGAGACGGCTGATTCAGGTTGCTTCCTACTCTTGGAGGGTTCACACTCCCTCCCTTCTCTACCAGTAGAGTGTTAACACTAAATAGTTACAGTTTGGTATGCACGGGGAAGAAGGAACAGCAGCAAAAAAAGAACAAGCGCAAGAGCAGGTTGTTCAGCCTAGTAGTAGAGCATATGGGGTATGGGACTCTCAGGCTGTGGAACTGTGGAAATAATTGCAGTCGGCAGCTGTGTATTTCCTTCTTTCGATGATTCTGCTTGCTTATGTGGTGACACTTCTGAGCGCACGCATCACATTGTTCACCTTAGGTTTTGGCTCCCAAGAGGAGGTGATGCTGGAGCCAGGCACCTAGGTGCTTCACAGAGGAACTGAAATATTATTATTAGTGCCCACAGAGCATTCAGGGCAGTTGTGGAAACAATTAGCAAGTTTTACATACTTCAAAAAGGCAGATTATTTATTACAGTTTTGAATTACGCATGTGGAGGCTGCTGGAGGATTTTTTAGGCATTTTGAATTCTGAAATCCATGGACTATTTTTTACTATAATATTTTTCATTTACCTTTTTTCTCTGGGTTTGTCTATAGCTTACTTTCACCTTTTGTAGCAATTTTGTTTTCAACCCTTAATTCACCACTTGAGTCTTATCTTCTTACCAGATGCCACGTGTACACTCACAGTGCTGTAGAGGTTTGAGTCAGAGGCAGATAGGATAAGATCTCACCTGGAAGAAACTGAGAATTAGAGCTTTTTCTTATTATTATTTACTGCCTCTGTAGGTTCTGTGTAAGGTGGCCTGTGAACTTGTTCAGCTTCCGCTACTGAAATGGCTTCAAAGGGTAATACTAGCATCTGTTTCCCAGAGGTGTGCTTGTTATTGATCAGCTCACAAAGAAGGTAATACTTTATCTCTGTCCTCTTCAATTGTTAAATTGAGTTCAGATTGTTCAAGAGATCCACGTGGAAACTTATTTCTAGCTTCCAATATATCATCCCATCTCTGAAAAGCCAGATTCTGCAGCATCAGTTTGGTCACAGTGAGCAGAAGCCAAATGGTTATTAGTTGCTTCTGAATGGAATTGAAAACAATGTCTGCTTGCCCAGGAGCCTGCCAAATGAGTTTGTTTGCTGCATCTATATCTTAACAGACCTTTCTAAAGAGTATCTTTAGAATCCAGTTTCTCTTTATTGTATCACTATTTACTCTCATCTTGACAGCTCAAATCTCTTTTTCACCATCTGTACATTCTATTCAAAATTCTTTTGCAGCCTCATTCTCTTAGCCTGTTCTCCTAACCACAACTTCCCTTTTCTTCTCCCTACTTTACAATTCACCCAGTAATTGACACCCCCAAAACAAAAGCCTTTTTTAACCTACAAAATCTGTCAGCACTGAGCCCTAAATAAATACACTTGTACTGTGATGCAACTTCACAGGTACAGACAGTGAAGCACACAGACACTCCTTTTGTCTCTGCAGTTTTGGAAGTTTAACCTTTCTATACATCAGCTTCCCAACCTGCATGACAACACCTACTCGAAGGAAAACAACAAATCAAATTAACTCTTTCAAAGTCCTCTGTATCTCAGAGTGGGAAAAATCTATAGCATTATCAAACAGGTTGCACAAACCAATTTCAAGAATGCAATCTGAAAAAATAAAGGAAGTATACTTTAAAAGAAGGATCTGTTCCAGCTCATCATTTCCAATTTTCCCGAAGACTGTCTGGCCAGTATACACACACAAATTGAATGGGAAAGTTCACTCCAAGTCCAGTCACTTTCTTTATCCTCAACAGCTGTTCTTTTTGTTATTACTTGCCTTTTATTTATTTATTGTTAGAAAATTGGTCTAAGAACCAATTGACAAAATTGCTAAAATTTCGATTTACATTATTTAAATGAACTATATCTGCACTACAATAAGTGGGGGGTTTTTTATCCCTTCTGTATTCACTTTCTGTATCTTCTATCACCTTGCTATCAGTGCAGCTTATTCTTCTGGCCTCCTGATACAGAAGATCAAAAAGCCGTGAATCCTAAAACACATCCCAGCAATTTCTATTCTAGATCTGATAACTGGCTATTTACAGGATAAAATTTTGCTTTTTCTTAAACTAAAGTACAGAAAGTGTTACACTTACAAGGGCATCGTGCATTTAAGTTTTGTAGTTCTAGAACCATAAAAACTTGAGGCTGGAAGGGACCTCTGAAGGTCAACTATGCCAACCTTCGTTAAACTGAGCAAAGTTAGATCAGGTTTCTGAGTGCCTTGCACAACTCAGGTTTGAAAACCTCCAAAGATGGGAAATACTAGAACTTGCCCAGGAAGAACAGGAAAACTGTTATAGTGCTTCATCACTCTCATTTTGATTTTTCCCCCACTTCTATCTAGTTGGAATTTCCTTTGTTGCAACTGGTAACTGTTTTTATTCTTGTCCTTTTGCTGCATACACCAAGATGAATCTGTCTCTATGTTTATGATTCAAATTTAGAGGATCAATTAATCAATTCAATGGACTACGATAAACATTGTTACTATAACTTGGATCAAGAAATCATCTTTATCCACAGATTACATGCAAATTCTCCCAAATTGCATAGTAGTATTTGACATTTGTGTGAACATTTGTAAAGCTTCCAGGTACTCTGGATGCCTATTTTATTTCTAACTTGATTCCTTCTAAGAGCTTTAATTTCAGAAAGTTTTTGTTTCCTCTTCCTTTGAAAATGAAGCTTTTTACTACTTTAGAGAAGAGGCTTCTGCTTGAAATGGTGTGATACTGATGGTCATGGAACCGTTGTCATTGATCAGGATGAGCTCCTGCTCAGCAACAGCACACTAATAAAATCTTCAGTATCTTGTGGATGAGTTAGACAGCAGCTACTGAAGAAGTAAGTTTCATAGAACACTTGAGCTAGGACATTGCATTTTATGAAAGGTATTGAAAATGGCTGAAGTTAGGACAACAAAACTAGAAGTATCTGTAATCAGCAGTCATGCTTGAAAATCTTGGCCTCAGGCTTTGTTTATTGCACAGTCTTGTGTCAAATAACATGTAAGCAAATAACAAATGAAGCATTTTTCAAGAATTTATAGCACCTTCAACAAATGAAGAAGTTTACATTTCAGGTCAAAACTCAACCTTAAAATCTCTTTCCATAGGGAAAAAAAAAAATAATTAATTCTTTCTCAGTTGAGTCTGTCAGTTTCTCAAGGTTTTTCCTAAAATTTCAGGCATCTAGCTGCTGACCCCAAAGTTCTTCAGGATCTGACTGTAACCTACCACTAAATTATAGGGAAGATATATTTAGGGTGAGCTCTTCTTGATTTTGACCTGAGCTTTGACAGAGCTTGGTTTTACTGTAACAAGGAGTACCAACACCTGACTAGCTACTGGCCTATCCAGCCCCAGCTCTGTTAAATCCCAGCTACTGTGGACAGATAAAGCCATGATTTATTTGTTAATGGAGATAGGGTGAAACTTAGGTGAGGGCATGGTCCTTCCTGCTGAAAGCAACTGTTTCCCAGCTTGGTTAAAAACACACAGGCATGTTGCTAGTCTGCCACTGTAGAGATCATTCAGTCTTGGGTGCAAGCTAGACTGAGCAATTAACAAGCTCACTTTTCTTCTGCTTTAGCTGTGCCAGAATTTATAGCAGGGGAGCTGGTTATGGCATAGCTGGGATGCTTACTAATGTAGACATGCAGGACACTTTAATGCAGATGAAGGAAACCATAATTGCCCTATATACAGCTAGCCCAAATCCTAATCAGCTACCCAGCAATAATAACCTTCCAGAATCCAGGAAGCCCATCAGCCTCACACTTCCAGTCCCCAGACCATCTAGGGATAATGAAATGGGCTGGTCCAAGAAAGCTAATCTCTTCTGCTTTCCCAAGCAAGCCTGCTCCCTAATGAAAGCAGAAGCATTCACATAGGTATGGCTTGGAAAGGAAGCGAAGAAAAGGGAGAGGAAGGTAAGGCAAGGCCAGGCAAGGCAGAGCAATAAGGAAGAATACTCACTATCAATCCTACACCTCTGACTTCAGAATTTTTTGTCAGCAAAATTATCTTCAGATTTGTTTTTCAATAACCATCTTTTACCTTAAAAAAAATCACCTTTTTTCCCCCCTCACAATGCCACTTAAAAGATATGCTAAGCCAGAACTATTTATTTCTCCAAATGCCATTTAAGTGTTTAAATACTTGCTGTTTGTTAAAAACTGTGTTTCTAAACACATTTTATCAAATGAAGGAGATCTGAGAAAAAAACAACCAGATTACCCCTGCATTTTTGTAGTTAAGGGAATAATATGTTTTGTTCCATCAATGTGTCCACTTTACATTATTCAGCACAAAGCTTTGTGAAATAAGAATCATGGGAATATCACAATATAAAGGAAAAAGGTACAAATAACAGCTTCATAAACTGAGAAATGTACATAAATAAATCATGTAGATGGGGGCAGTTTGCTTAGCTGGCAAGAAAAAAAATATGGAAAATCTGCTTGTTAAACAATAACTACAGAGTGTGCTTTTATGATGTTTTTCACCACAGTAATTCATATTAGAGATAGAAGCAGTTGCATGTTAAATAAAATCATTCAGCATTGTTCTCCTCACATTACAAAGAGCTGACTTATGTTGTTTTTAGATGCCTCCCATTAGAAAGTAAATATTCCTCTGATGTTATACATTTCAGAAAATTTAATAAAGATGAACTGTAAATAAAGTCACAGGGAGATTTCAGACAGTTTTATTAGCAGATTGTTGAAAAGAAAAGAAAATTAAATACAATAACAGTAAACGTGGTTCTCACATTGAAACCAGGCTCAAATAACTAGGCTACCATAGAAAAATTTCCAATTCTTGCATTATGATGTAAAAACAGATTTTTGTACAGATTTTGTACAACAAAATTCGTAATAACCTTTTTTCATTTTTAGAAAACTTTAAATATATAGATAAAAATAGACAATTTTCATAGGTCCTACATGAAGATGAGTATGTTCTGTTCCAAGGGCTTGCATAGAGCGCAAATGTGGTTATAATATAGAACAACTAGACGTTAATATCTTTAAGATTACAAAAGCATATAAACAATAACATGAGCACAACTTCTCTTCATAATCTATGCCCCAAAAAAATCCAAATCAAAACCCAAAAACAAAATACCAACCCAAAACCTGTATAACTAAAGAGGGGCAAAAAAAAAAAAAAAATCAACTTACGGTAACATCTCATGGTCTGTAATATTTACACTGGGTTTCGCAAGATTCTTTCTAAACATCCAGCTTATAAATTGGTTCCCCCTTAATCCTTAACATTTCCATTTATGTACCAAGCCAAACACTGAGGCATTCCCAAAGGTCTTGAAAGTATATACTGTAAAACTACTAAACCTACTTACAGGTGACTCTATGCAAGGAGCAGAGCAATGGTAGATGCTACTACATATTTCAGTTGTAGGCTTTTAATTCTCTTTCAGATATGAATGATTCAAAAGCTTGCCACAAGTCCATCTAACTTTACAGCTGTTAACCCTTTAAAGACTGCATATGAAAAAACTGGAGTACAGAATCCCATATGTGTTCAAGCAACTATGAAAATTATGAAAGAATCATGGTTAGAAAATAATATCACTACAAAGTATTAGGTAACAATATTTAATGAAAAATATTGCTCAATATTTCTTTAAAAAAAATTACTGTGATGTGAACTTGTATATACATCTTTCTATTGTTAAAAAAGGATTGTGGTGAAGTAAATATGAACTGCACAAAATAAATGTGTACCAGTATTGCAAGGAAGACCTACAAACTATAGAAGCTCAGTGCTAGAGTTTACAAAACATTAGATTATTTTTATTTTGACAAAATAATATTAATATCCAATCAGAACTATTTTTAAAGAAATATTTGCTTTAAGTTAGGCATCTTAGACATTTAAGGTTTTGATATGTTTCCATGTAATAAATAATATTTTATATGCATAAAACATTAGATGAAGAAAGCATAATCACAAAACTTACAGTAATAGCACTGATTCACAAAATCAGTCTTTAAAGGGGTAACCCAAAAGTACGCAAAGAACATAATTTTTAGTAATGTAATAAGCACTGTGTTGTAGCTTACTTCCAGTTATCAGCACAAAGGTGAAAACACATATTGTAGCTTTCATAACGACAGTGAAAGTAACACATAACCACCCATCCCTAAGACAAGGTGGGAGGGACAATTAGACTTCAACCGTATCACTCAGTTCTACGTGGAATTGGACTGATACATCAAGTGTTTGTTAGGTTTTCTCTTTTTAGCAACATTGACGTAATATGACATTAACATATAAAAATATTTCTGGCATTTTGACTTGCTGCTCAGCCACAGTCCATTCTTAAAAGTGCTCTAACCAGGGCACTAATCAGGGCTCAATATACAAATAAAAGTGGCTGATACAGAATTCTGACTTGTTACCAGATGCTTAAGATCTCATTCAGTAATACTGTGACTCCAGGACAAATATTTACATGCCTGCATGCGTTAAAACTAGAAAGGTGTCTTTCTGACCAACAGGGTGACAAAACAATATTATCTAAAATTTTCATTTCCTAAACTCTAGATTTCTACTGCATACATAATACCTTCCTTGTGTGATTTGTGTTATATACTGTACAAGTGACCAACAGTCTGATAAGAAGCGAAGTCTTTTATTTCATAAACCCCTGCCAGTTTACAATGAGAAATTATTACTCTTTTTATTGTATTTTTTTTATTATTTTAGGAAAAGAGACTTTGTGAACAGTAAAACAGTTTGTTTACATTCAGCATTTCTTTTCACTTACACAAAATTCCATTTCACTTAATGTAGTCTAACATATATGTGTTGGTCTCTTGGAAAGCATGTGGAAAAATGTCTTTAGAAGAAAACCCACGATTATAGTTTGCAAACTGAATGTATCAATTTTTTTTTCTTTTACCATTTTTTTCTTTTTTTCTTTTTTTCTTTTTTTTTTTTTTTAATAAGAATCCTCTTATGCCCTCTACAAGTTCATTTCTGAGCTGTCTTGCTGGTTTCGGTATGATATAACAGTCTGTAAGTGTACTTGGACACTGCTGGAAGGATCATTTGATGTGCTCAAATATAGAATCATCAGACAGAGTCTGCATTCCTTGAAAAAGGGAATACTCAGCCTTGTTCTGACCCACCTGTAATTTTGGATACAATAGTCCGGCGCAGAGACGCAGATTTTCACTGTTAGAAGAGTGCTACTGTACATTTACAAACATTCTCTAGGTCTCCAGGTTGAGCCACGGGAGATAACCAAAGGAGGACACTCTTGCAGAATTCTTAAAAATTTGAAGAACATTGATAAATGAAGTTGAAGAAGTTGGCTTGAAAACGCTTTGTTTCCACAGAACTCCTTATGAGCCAATGTCTTACTGCAAAGTTCTTTAATGTAGCACAGCTATTTTCAGCAGGAAAAATTCAATACATGACAGTAGTTTTCAAATAAAGTCTTCCATCTAAAATATGAAAAAGAAAAAGTTGCTTTATATATTTATATCTGCAATGAACTGAAAAGAATAAAAAAGAAACCTCAAGATTTTAACACCTCAGCAGAAGTAGTCCTCCCATAAATCTCATGTTTAAAATAAAAAAATAAAAACCCCCAAAACCCCTGAACATCACCACTGCAATTTCATCTGACAGTGGTCAAATTAATTCCGTTGAAAATTACACACACTTTGCAAATTGTGAATACTATAACACCTTCTAAAGCTTTAATATATGCTGCACTCATATCAGTGCTAGGGCACTAGGAATGTAGGTGGAGCCTCTGTGCATGTGTTTTTACTGATATGCAAACTCAACTGAATAGTGTTGAACAGCAATTATTTCCTTCATGGTTGCAGAGCAAAAATATTCTTGCATGCAATTTTTAGTACTGCCATCACTAAAGGCATAGCTCATACCTTCTGATTTAGCTATGTTGTTAAATATACCATGTAATGTAACCATTGTGCACATTTGTAGCTATTTATATAGAACCCAGTATAGGATATTTAATCAGTATCAGTGAAGTATAGCATCCTTCCTCCATAAATGAGAATGAGAATAACTGAACAATTACTGTGTTAAAGATGTAAGCATGTCTCTCTCAATGTTTTTTCCAACCAAGTGAGGAGCATATATTTAAGTGAGATATGTGTGATGGAGAAGGAACATGAGAAACAGTAAGCTCACCTAGCCAATAACTCTTGATATAGAAAAAGCTGAAGAGAACATTCTACCATTACATATTTTCACCTAATTTAAAAATATAAAGAAATTTTTTCTTCACCGGGGACATGGACATGTTATATGCATCTATTCTCATCGCAATACAAAGATTCTGATTTATTGTTTTTAAACAGAAAAATTATTTAGTTCTCTGACCTATAGGATAGAAAGTGTTGCTCCCTTTGAGTAAAGCACATTATGAAGCATATTAATCCTCCACAGTGCATAGTTATGAAACACTACTTATATTTCAGAATATAATTCATCTAAAAGTACAAGCTGTATCAGAACTCTTCAAGTCTGCATGAAACTCTTCTTTTGATCCAAGTGAAATCAGCAAACATTTATAAGATTTCAGACTTGTTTCTGGTTTAATTTTCTTAGTCTAACCTTTTTATTCCAAACTAGTCTTTAAAAATCTTATTAGATATACAGGAAAACAATAGTGTAAGATAAACCTATATAAATGAATGCTGAAACTTTTGAAGTGCTTGGCTATCATTGACATATGTGGCATCACTTCTACAAGCTTACTGTAACTGTTGAGAGAAAGAAAAGTTTGGCTTGAAAGCAGACAAATGTACATCTCATACAGCTGTAAAAATTCACACCTTCTGCACACCCCTGTACAATTTTTGTTGTCTAGGTCCTATCAGAACTGCTGGGGAAAAAAACAGACTGGAATCAATCACTCTGACGCAGTGATTCTTGTCTAGTGTCCCTCTGGTTTTCCTTTTCCATTAGTTTTATTTTTCAAGCTTCTGGGGTGTACCCCATCTTCCTACTTTCTCCCTTGTCTTTACATTTTCCTGTGCCCTTTCTCAATTTTTTTCATGTTCTTAGATTTTTTAAAGTTTTTATTTTTATTTGGCAGAGCAGATGATAACTTTCCCATCACTTAGAATGCTCCTACTCAGAATAATTTCCCCATTCTCTTTGCTCTTTACCATCTTTGTGCACTGAAGAGAGATAAAAAAGAAATTGAGTAAGGCCATAACTTAAAGGCCTTTTATTCTTATCTGACACATGAAGAGCAACCAAAATGCTTATAGGAATTCAGGAGAGAAGGAAGGGACTTCTGAAACGGAGCTTGGTAAAACTGAAGGCCTGGTAAACCATCTCAAAAGAAAACCTGCATCAAGTACAGGATAGCCAGAGCTACTACTGGCTATAGTTGTGTATAATTCTCTCAAACATATTGAATAAACACAATAGACATTTACAGCACTAAAGCTGTCTGGATACCTCTGTAGGAGAATTATTCTGTATATATACTAGCACTTTGGCTATCCTGAATACACACTTGCTAATGAGTGCTATGCAGAATTCCCACACCTAAACATTAAGATAACCTACAGTCAGTAACTTGTATTTTATTTTAGTATATTAGGTCTCCATATACCTTTTAAAATAAAATATTTATTAAAATGTATTCTCAATTAAAGATACAGCTGTAGGAAGTGGAATCCTTGTAGCAGGCCACAAAAGATGAACAATCTGCAGAGAACAGCAGTACATTTTCAAGTCAGCTCTATTTTACACTGCTCAAGGACCCAATCTGGCCGTGAAGTCAATAGGAGGTTTTTCAGATTTAATGGAAGACACTATCAGATCCTGTATTCTGTGTCTGCAGAAAATGAACAATAAAAGAAATGGGCAGCTTTACAAAGCGTCTTACCTACAAAGTAAGAGGATATTTGTTTATATAACTTAAAAACATTTATGATGGATATATACAATAAGCATAGAACTTCCTGTTCCTCAAATAACTCTATGATGGTCCATTAAAGGTGCAATTAAATCTTCTGTACTGATAATGGACTTAAAATTCCATATAGGACTCAGCAGTTGATCTAGTATTATTGCTAGGCTTATTATAAAACAGATATGTTCCTTATTAATGTGTCTGACTAATTCCCCTAACATATGGCAAAAAGAAGCAAGCATTAGACACATCAACTTTAAAATAAATCCTGCCATGTTATGATACAGATAAAGCAATTGCATGATTAAGTAATAGTAAATAAAATAGTAAGAGTTCAAGGGTTGCTATGAACTGTAAAATATTTCCTTTATTTTCTCAAGATAAGTCATGACAGAATGAAGTGTAAAATGAACATCCTTTTCTTTAGAACCTATAGTGCCAACATTAAAAAAAAAATCACAGTATCTGTGGAACTGCCCACCCTCTCAAATCATGAGTTTGGAAGAAGATGGGAAAATAATTTCTTTAGGCTTTATAATCCTGCAGCATGCTCCTGTGCATAGCTGAGAAGCTCACATAGCCACTCATGCAGAATGTACACCAGGCAAAAAGCACTGCGCTGCTGAAATACAGACTTCAAATAAGACCTAGACATACTAGGAAGAACAGTGGTAACTCTGCAGAGGAATAACAATCTCACATCACAATGTTGTCACCAAATACAATACCTATATCTGATTGCCGTCTCTCTTCCTAGGACTCCTATTCCATTCTTCCTAACCATTTCTCTCTCAATTTTCATTGTCCAGAGGTTCTTCCGAAACGACTGGAACTTCTCAGTGTTGCTGTCACAGCCACCAGAATCACTTCACCTCTAGGTGTAGCCAGTGTTCCTATCTGAACATCAGTGGAGCACCACCACGGAGAGGCCTTCATGATTTCAAGGTTAAAATCACAAGCAAAACCCGAAAATCATGAGGGTGACCAGTGACCAGCAAATCAAGCAAGCTCATCCTCTGTAACTCTGTAACATGCCACTACTGCTAAATCCCAAACTATGTGTGCTCCTGCTTCCCACCTCGTGATCAGCTTTTCTTCAAGTTTTATATACATGTTGCATTACTTTGTATTGTTAACAAATGCAGAATTTGTCTATCTGCATAAAAACACTTTTATGTAAAATATATAGAATATACTATTCACACAAACACAGATATATGTACACAAACATACTACACAAATACACACATAGTGTTCTCTAAAAATGTTTACAACGTTGCAGTATATTTTTAGCCTACTGAAAATTGTTGATCTGTGATAGTTTCCCAAATTTACATACTTTTATATACAATATAAATACATAGAACTTCCTTTCACTCTTAGGAAGTCAAGCAAAAACACAAACTGGGAAAATACTGCTACATTTCTAAATAGAACTGTGCATGATTAGCAGATTGTCATCTGTTTTAATTGCTCTTTTGCAAATGGCAGTGTTCAGCAAGATCACACAAGCTCATGCTAGTAACTCAAACTGAAAACCTAAATTTCATTAGTTTTTGTCTGTGGACTGATATGACAGAAATTCTAGCCAGAGTGAGGGAGTATTTTTTTTTAGATCATCCCTTTTTAATTAAGACTCATTTCAAGGTTTTTGAATTAACATGCCCAAATAGTTAAAAGGTCATAAATGTTAGAAGAAACAAACAAATGGAACTGACATAAAAGTTTGCAATGCTGAAACAAATCGTATGCCTTGAAATGCATTCCCACAGAGATGTCAGATGCGGAATGATTCACACTAGTGTTCTGTGGGCAGCTTGTAGTAAGTACCTCTATGGATCCAACACTTTCTGAGATAAAACCATAAACCTACTCAAATACTACTCCTAATAATATGCATCCTGGAAAACGATGAAAATCTACAATGACATGTAAAGTTTGGCCACAGGTTACAAATTAAATAAACCATCCCTTAGATGGTAACATTTGTATTTCTGCCACTCAATGCAAGTAACACTGGGGTTGTTTGCCTCCAAACATATCATATTTTAGTTTGTATCCTGAGAGCTCCTTTAAACACAAACATAACAACAGTGATCATCATAACTATCATAAGAGCATACTGCAGTCTTTGTTTTATGAAAATCTGCAAATCAACGTCAAAGGCATGGTGTCACACCTGAATTCAGTCAATTGCTATCACAGAAAAGCCTATGGAAGAAGACTCTCCTTAGTAATTGGATAAAGCATTTCTTACAGTTAGGAGCTTTGGGGGGAAAAGACAACCAATCAACCAATGGAAAAGATATGGTAGCATGTCACAGGTAGCTAACAAGAAAGAAACCCACAGAGTCCAAGTTAAAAAGAAAAAAAGGACAAAATAATGTATAAGAAAAATTAATTATAAGATCAGAAATCTCAGTGGGAGCTTTGAAAAGTTAGGACATCAAGGTTTGTATAATATTGTATTAATTTATTATTAGTTGTTATTTTTTATGGTCATAATTGGTGAGCTGTAGAATAGTAAATGCCAGCCCATGATCCAGAAGTCCTTACATCAAAGTAACACCAATTTTAGTCACTA
The DNA here is from genome assembly GCF_017639655.2 of Falco naumanni. Classification (NCBI taxonomy): domain Eukaryota; kingdom Metazoa; phylum Chordata; class Aves; order Falconiformes; family Falconidae; genus Falco; species Falco naumanni. Next base: position 44,389,281 of record NC_054055.1, read on the forward strand.
GAGTTCCTAACTACAGTTAACATAATTTTGTCAAATATGCACAGGACAGTGATATAAGCTGACCTTCATTCAAAATGGGTCTTAAGGATATCTGAATGGTGGATCCATTAATCTGTGTACTTTCAAAGAATACCTACTTTATGTTGATTTCTGCTTCATCAATAAGAACATAAGGGAACAAGTAAGGATGGGAATCTTATTCCCAGCTTTGACTCTGAAATGATCTGTGATTTCACTTTTCTGTTTTTCTGTTTTCTCTTTTAACCTTTCTCTCTTCCCTTCTCTTTTTAGGTAACAAGAGATTCTGTGCACTGATGGTTTCTTAGTCTGTTTTCTTGTCCTTAGCAAGGTACAGCAGTGTTAGCTCAGATCTCTATGGACTATGTTAGCACAAATAAAAATAAAACAACAACAACAAAACCCCACATGTGCATACTTGTTTAATTGAAACTGTAGGTTCTTGGCTCATAAAAATCCATCTGAAGTCCATCTCCACGGCTGGTGACTGAGTTAACCTATGCCTAGAGTCCTCGTTTAAAATGAGGACATATGTTGCAATACAAAATCCCCAGGACTAGCCAATGTGTCACTAAAGATAGCACAGACTTTGTACTGAAATTCAGTATATACACACTTCTGCCACACCCTACAGCCATCCCAAACTGCAACTTCAGGTCCAGCAAGTTGAGGCATAATGAAGCATTTCTGACTCTGTACAAGAAAAGATGGCATGGCAAGTAAATGAAATAACTTGTAAGTCAGTGTAATGCATATTTTTTTAACTTAAGAATCATTACAGGTCTTTTCCACAACACTTTATAAGGTAAGTTAGAATATTAGAGTGAAAAATATGATCCACCTTCAGTCCAACAGGTTAAAAGAAATAAAATATTTGTGACATTAAATGGGACTACTTTTATCTAAATAAAAGAAAAGCTGCTTACTTGTGCTAAAGAACACAATAAATTGTGTTTCCTGTTAGGAAGTAGCTTTATTGAAAATGGCAGCTATTTTCTCAGAAGTTATTTCCAGGCACCTGTAATCTAATGAGGTTTGTCCCTTTCAAAGAACAGTTGTACGTGCATGCCCGAATGCACACAACCTCTTCAGCCCAGAGCTGATAAAAGCATCTGCAAGCCATAGCTCAAGCACATTTAAATTATATAAACTGGTTGGTTTATTTGTTTTAATAAGATCGGGCAAATGTGAATCACAGTGTACTTCTAACCTTTCAGTCAACCTGATGTTTTAATCATTTTGAGGAAGAGAAACAAAACAAAAGAAAGGGATAGCAAACAAATGGTAATGATTCATGTGATATTTGATAAGACAGCAACAGGAAGTCAAAATAAAAGCAAGAGTATTGTGACAGATGGAAGGGATCTTAGTCAAATTGTAACCCCTCTTCAAAAAATTTAAAGGAAGCAGTCAATTAAGGACGAGATATATTTTTGTATCCTCTTCATATATTTATTCAAAATCAAGACAAAGGAGGATTTATTTTCTACTGAAGCAGGAAGATAAAAAAGGGAGTCTAACTTTTTAATCATGGGAAAATAATTTATTACGAGGTTGAGTCTTTTTCAGAGTTTGCGAAGTGTGACTGAAAATACAAAGCCCAGCTTTTGTAAAATGGAGTCGTGGAATCAACTGAACCTAACTTTCTGTAATTTTCCTGATGAAATGCTAAATAGTATGTTGTGAGGGAAAGAGACTCCTCCCAGTGTACGAGGTTAATCAGAATGCTGGAGCTTTACAATTTGACACTGAAAAGAAGGGACGGGACGGAGAGACACCTACACTGTCCTGATGTTACTGACAGCAAAAGTAGGTCATGTATTGGGGAACATGGATGGATCCACTGCCCTCTTCCCAAGTGGAACTAGAGTGGAGTACCGGAGATGTAGGAAAGCAAGCTCAACCACAGAGGCTTTAAAATTGGAGCAATTTGCTCTTAAGAAAAAAGCGCTTATCCAGTTTTTATGCAAAGATGGGTGATTTCACACTGCATGTTCAATAAACTCATGCAAATATGAAGTATGTAAACATATTTGGCCAAACACTATCCTAGTTTGCCCTTTGTATAACACCAATAAATTAGTTTCAAATTTGCATATTGTTATTAATCACACACCTTTCTTTTCTCTACTTAACATTCATGTACAAATACATTTGTGTTAATACTCAGTGCAAATATTCAGGAGACTGAGATGTTCATGTCTGTCTTTTTAAAATAATAATTTATACTTAGCAGATTTTAATTCTATGTCTGAGTTTTCTGACAAAACCCTAAAACATGCTATATAAAAAGAGAGTGTGTAAACATCTTTTATGCAGTTATTTTAACTATTAACTGTCAGGATCTTCTTTCAGTAATTTTATCATGTGTTTTAATAATGAATATATGTTTTCATTATCTCACTGAATACTGTGGGAGCAAGCTAAGGGTCATCAGTCTGGTCTTTAGTAAACTAACAAAACATGGACTACCTGAACATGTCACCTTCTATTATTTCAAGATCATATAGAACACAGAGAGTTTGCCATTTTGAACACTGAAAAGACTGAACTGGCAAGATGAGAAACTCTTTGAAATAAATAGATTTTTTTTAAAAATCACACCGTCTTTTATTGTTTCCTTATGAACTTAGCAACCCTTTTTCTGTTTGTATAAACAGAACAGAACTAATTACTTAACAAGCATTGAACCTGAGTCACTAAGGCATTGTATTGTGTTACTTCTGTTGGTAAAAAAAATTAAAATTATTTAAAAAAAGCCAACAGAGAAAAAACAAAACAAAACACCTTCAACTGAAGAATCATGTGGAAAAGTTATTAAAGGATGAAGTCACAGCTAAATACAGTCAGCTTGTGAGCTTCCACAGCTCATTGTATTCAGTGCTGTTTGTAACATAGTGTGGATAATTTTTGCGCTGAACAATTTGTCCTGCATTAAACAGTTATAAACTCTGCAAAAAGGTGTGCTTTATTTGCTATCATGTTTTCAGCAATACAAACAAGTCTTTTTACTATCTTTTTAGCAGGCCAATCAACAAGCAACCTTGGATCTGATAGCATAAAATTGAGAAAGAGTTGAGTATTGGAATGTGGTTTCTGCCTGATACCCTCTTCTTTTTCTTTCAAAGTTTTCATGGAAACAGGAATGACTATTCATCTTTTTCATTTGACTGCTCTTCTTTCCACTTTTCTCAATTTTGTGTCCTTTTCTAGTGTTTTGCTCAAATGATCACTTTTTTACGCTAAACATCGTCACCAAAGTAATCTTACATAAAAAATACCAATCATAAAGTTAATATTCAAACAGTCTTAAAAATAATTATTTTTCTCTCTGGAGAGGAAAAAATATTCATACAATGACATTTGAATAAAATACAATAGATCAGCATTTGCTGGAGCTTTCAGCAGTTTTTGCTTGAGTTGCGATCAAGTTACAGAAAATATCTGTGCAAAAACATACAAAAATCACTAGTTCTTTAAAACTACCCTCCATACACACACATACAGAAACACACACACAGATCCTTTCCATTGCTGAACTAGAAGCTAATAATATTAGTGTGATACATGTGTTTACAATTGCAGATCACACAATAAAGCATGGACTAATAAAGGTCTTTTATGAAAGCCTGGGAATAGTAACATGGATCATGATTTTTCTACTAGGAATAGCTGTGGCCATGGCTAGTACTAGCAATGTATTTTTTCCATCACCAGTGTGGTGTTTGTTTCCTTCAGCATATACAAATCACTTACAGAGATGAGCTCTTCAGAAGTATGATCTTTTCTAGAGATTTAGCTCAGACCACTTTTTAAAACACAAGAAAAGACTTACCTAATACCTACTGCTATGCAGAGCATCTCTTCTGAGTCACAGAATCACAGACTTACCCTACTCCTCTCTACAAGCTACTTCTTTTCTAAAGAAATAATTTCCATTTGATGTAATACGTCAATAACTAAAAGGCAGACTAGTGTTTTGCTGTTTTCAGATTAGACTTAAACCCCACAATTAATACAAGAGTATGATCTGGCTTTTCCTTAATCCAGGTTACTGAGATGTCGTTTCAAATGCTGCAAAGTTTACTGGAAAACAGAGGCCATTTAGAGAAAGCATCCAGCTTTACTACTTCCATTAAGCTGCATACATCAATTCTGGAATGTGTGGAATCCTTTTCTAATATCAATATCACGTTAACATCACACTTTTCTATAATATCCCAACACCCCTGTTCTCATCTGTGTGCTAAAACAGAGTAACAGCCCAATGCAAAACATGAAGAAAGAGTCATGTGTAGAACAGGAAGGAATGAGGCTGTAAAATAGATGAATTGCACAGTAGTAAGCTTATGGAAAATCTATTAAGGATGCATGGGATGTCAAAACATATGCAATATAAGCTTGCTGCTTTTAGGTATTTTGTTATGAAAGCAAGCTTATGGAAGACAATGGCACCAAGCAGTTAGCTCCAGAACAGGAATCAAGGTGACAGAGACCAAACCAGAAGTCATGCCCTATGAAATGAGCAAGAACTGAAGTCACACATAATCCTTACTACCACACTGAAATATGAACAGACCTTGATGAAGTTCCTGGGGCTAAGCACGAGCAACACAACTACAAAACTGAAAAAACCAGCTCATGTTAAATATGAGGAAGAATCAAGCTGAAGATCTATATGGGGTTTAACCTAGTAGTTAGCTATGAAGCAGTACTTAAGCAAAATACTTTTGTTCCTATAAGGAATGAAAAATACTAGTGTTTTATATTACAAGGGAACACTGTTTCTGTGACAAGTGCTAATGCTGGCCGAGGCAGATTGTTTTTCAATTCATAACTCAAACTAGTTCCCCTAACTGACTGTAAACTTCCATCTTGAGCATACCTTCATAGATGCATTTAAGTACTGTGGTGACAAGCCAAACTTTCCCATTCCCTCTCAGTGGTAACATAATTTCAGATAGGTACTTCAAAATTATTATTCTGCCCTCCCAGGAAAAACTCAATTAGCCTTAGGGCCAGGTGGTTTGAGTTTGGCACCACTCTGTGTCTTTGCCAATAGAGATTCCTCAGAAAAAAACATGTCATGACAGACTGTGTTCCGGATGCACCCCACAACAGAAATCCCAGACCATATGGAATCAGCATGCTTTCCCAGAGAGAACTTAGCACCATGGTCCATCATCAAAAAGTAAGCAAGAGAAAAGAGAATGGCTAAATTAAACCACAGAGCAGTCTTAACCAGTGACTCCAAGATCAAGTGACTACCTTGGAGTGAGAAGCAATGACCTGTGCAAAATATCTGAAGTGTAAAATTTTCTTGCTTGGAAGTGTGATTTTGTCAAGACAGAGGAAATGATAAATGTTACTTCATGGTTGCTTTTTCACCTTTTTTTTCTCCATAGCTTTTCACTTACACTGTTTATTTTCAATAGCAAAATATTAATGGCATTGTACATGTCACTTGCAGGACCTCCCCTGGAACAGTGTTTACGATGCTGGTTACCCATGACCAAGCTCAATTTAAAATGGAATAATTTCAGAACAGGCTACTAGTATAATACAAGGAGTAGAGTCCACAACATGAAAATAAAATTAATTGATATGCTTATCATAGAAGGGCAACTGACTATTCCTTGTATATACATTAAACAGTAAAAAGAGACACAAAAAACCTCTGTTTTCTAATGCAGGAACTCAGTTCTGATGTAGCCTTCCTAGATGATAGATGCAAGAAAATGGTCTATAAGATGGTATTTGTGGTATGATACCCTGCAAATGCAGGTTTTAAAGCCCATGTAGTCCTATCCCCTTAATGCTATGCCATCTCAGTAGGAAGAGATGCAAGGACTGAGTATAACTTGAACATATTTACTGAATATCTGGTCCAGCAAAATATACTTGGCTTTAAAGTGGGTTTTTTTTCTGGAAAAACTAAGTGTGTCACAGGTTTTTCAAGAATACAAAAAACCCTACAGGAAAACCTTAGTTGTTAATTCCTAAAATTACGACTCTTCTGTGCACTGAATGTTTAAGATCAAACTCTGGAACTACTGCCCATTTGGAACTGGAATAGAACTGATTTTTGCACATTTTATTAGTGTTTCAGCATTTCAGTATTTTAGCATTGGGAACCAGATTGTTTAGGATGGCATAGTTACTGCAGTGATGGTAACTGTGATTGTCATAACAAATTTTATGGAACAGATCCTCCTGTCAGTTATACCACTTCTATGATGCCTCCACTATTTCCAGTGAAGCCAAGGAGTCTGATCCAACCACAATATTTTTATGTTCAATTCATCAATGTGCAAAGAAACTGTTCTTGCTTCAGTGGCTGGGAGTGTATATCTTTGAGTCAGAGTGTAAAGCTAAAAATGAGAGCAAATTATTGCTGCTTTTTTATTTTATGTTTGTATTCAATATAGCTTGATTACTTGAAAGGACTTGGAGCCAGCATATTGCAGTATGAAACAATATCATGAAAAATACATGTCTTTTAATGCAAGGGTTGCACTGACAATTTGTCACATGCAAAATCTGCAGAATCAACAGAGACTAAATAAACAAGCCCAAACTTGAATTATCTAATATAGCATTGTGTATTTTTAACAATCTCTATTCTAATTTCATGCACATAAACCAGCACTGTAAATTTTTTGGTCCTGACTTCATAACACTTTGTTTCCAAGGCCAGCTGTAGCACTTTGTGATCCATCCTTTCTAATGTCCATGACAAAACACATTATGCTATTGCTGCTTTTCCTAAGATATTAGAGGCTGTATCACTTTTAAAAAATAAGGCTGACAAGAATATAATAGAAAAAATGTTCCTTTTACCATTACCGATACATGCTTTGTGTTTCTCAACTAGGAAAAACAAAATGACATCACATTATCATTATATATGCTGCTGTCTCCCAGGATGTCCTTCAGGTGTTATGGAACCTTACAATGACCAAAATACTTCCTGTGAGGGGTTGAAAAGCTAAAGATTTCTTTTTAAAGCTAGCAGCCTATTCTATAGAATAGATTTTCCTCTTTACAAGCCAGCTGGCAGTTCACTGGAAAAATACTTATTATAGATATATGCTGACAGCAAATTTTAGCTATAGATGGAACGTGATGCTGGCTAAGTATTCCTTCCAAATGTGTTAATTTTAGTTCTACTTCCTTTATACTTACTTAGTTGATTTATTTATTTCCTTTTTTTTCTTCTTTCATAGGAAATTGAGATAGTAATAGAGATGGGTCAAGTTGCAAATCAAATCCATGGGAAAGCTGAATGCTTGAATTATACAAAGCCAAAATTGTTTCATGTTATCATTCTTAATTATATCAATATTTCAAAAAAACATTGCTAGAAAATGCTACTTTTAGAATTAAAATAGGTTTGGCATAGTAGTTGGGTGCTTTGCTGGTCTACAATGAGGCATTTACATGAATGTTACAAACATATTAATAATTTGTTTATCTTTAAATACTATAAATATTTCATATTTCTGAAGGACATAAAAATGCTTTGTCTTTTTTTTTTTTTCTCACCATACTGGCAAAGAGAGAAAGGACAAAACCAAAAATCTTTGGCCACTTTAAAATCAAGCCATCAGACCCTCAGCTAACTTTTAATATAGCTTCATTGATGGCAATGGTATCTTTTTTTTTTAATCTTTTTTTTTTTTTTTTTTTTTTTAACTGATGTAAGAGCAATTCAGTTGGAGTGGTATTTTAGGAAAGTGGTTGTCTTCTTAACTCTTAACACTGTTCAAAGTGCTGCCTGTCTGATACATTTTCACCCTAAAGTTTTATGTACATTTTAAGTCTAACTGCTTTTTTGCCTCTTGAATATATCAAGTGAATGTTGAATGATCATTCTTTTTAACAGGACTTCTGACACCACAGCAATCTAAGGATTATAAAAGAGACACTGTTACCTATTACACCAAAATGCTGCGGCTCAGTAATACACCATTTTTGTTCTAAAACAGAGTAATTTAAGTCAGTTACTCTGTTAAATTTTTCTCATATGAAAAACCAGGCAGGCTGCCTTTACACAAAATTATGGCAATAAACTATTTCCTTACTAAATCCCATAAAATACTTTTCTGTCTATTTCCCTGTACTAGATTGGAAGCTAACTATAATTAGTTGAAAATAGTTGTAAATTGATGTATCTTGCATCGCCTCTCTTTGCCACCTTTTCATGCCTGGAATTCTGAACAGTCACCAAATAAAATATAAAAGCACAAGTTAATAACATAACTGAACTTCCATTGTGCCTTTCATCCAAGATTCAGAATATTTTAAAAACATTAATTAAATTTCATAACACCCTTGTGAGATACCAAAGTATCAGTGCTGCCACCAAGAAATCAGTATATAAAGACTGCATAAAGCTTTGGTTCTGGCTTAAGGCATTGGCTAGAAGTGCACTGAAGTATGCAAAATGAGCTATTCCTTTACCAATAAACAATTTATCATTCAATAGCAAAACATCAGACCTAACACATATAAGAAACTCAAACAAATTCTACCATTTTAATTGTGAAATTGATATTACCCCTTGATTCTTTGCTACAAAATGTGAAATGAGCAAAGACAGTGACTCCTTCACATATACTTTAATTGTGTCACATTCTATCCTTTGCAATTAGACTATCTTGGAGTATAATTAGAACCCCTACCATAAAATGGATTTATTGTATGGAAAACAAATTGCCCATAACCAACACCAAACCGAAACCAACCAAACAAACAAAAAGTAAATTACCTTCTCAACTCCAGAAATGTAGTTCAACTTTTCTGGAATGTGACTGAGTTTACTAAATTTGCTTGTAGAGGTTTACACCAAGGTACTGACTGTAGTTATGCTCCTTCCATAGGCAAAGGAGAAATACAGACACCTACTTTATGATGAACTATGTTGCAGAGATTGCTCTCTACTCCCTCCAGGGGGAGTTGAGATTGATAAGTACAGATGTAGATGTCTACATTGTAGACTTCTATGCTTCATCAAGTTAATTCCAGACCATGTCTTGTTTACAAGCAAAACTACATTTCAATGGAGAAACATTTGCTAATTGTCCATTAGAAACTAGCAATGATACAGGGATACAGTTACAGTAATATAATGCAACTATATTAGTAATACAATACTATTTTCCCTTCTAGAGTTCTGTGATACTTCGTCTACCTCTTTTTCCACCTCCCAATTTATGTCCACTTTTGTTCTTACTTCAGAGATTTTGCAATGCTTCTTTAGACTCTTGTTTCATGACTTGCGCCTCCCATGGTAGCATCCAATTGAACTAAATGCTGCAAAGCTTCAGGATTAACGCAGAATTCAAGTTACCCTTTCTACAGTTCAGGGTCATGCTTTATGCAACTTTCAGAACTGTACAGTATGGAAACACTACAAAAATATACCAAGCAGAAAAGGAATTGTCACTTATGGGTATTTCTCCAGAAGTGATGCACAATTACTCATTTCCAACACCAGTAGTTACAAGAAGTGACTGAAATGCAGCTGTTTGTAGCACATTTACTGCCACAAGTGATGTTGGAATTCTGAGGCTAGCAAAAGAAAAATACAAAATAGATGAGATTCATCACATCAACTTCAGACACCAGCACTGTGTTTGAGCTGGTTTTGTAGACTCCCTTTACAATCAATGAAGAAAATTGGAAATTATGATACATTTTCTTCAAAGGGAGAGACGTCTCTACTACTCTTCATTGAGTTTAATAGATGTCCAGACAAGTAGCTCAGATAAAGACATCTACCCCACAAATATGTCAAGTGAGACATACCCCTCCCACTGATACTGTTTGGGTATTTTATAGACAATTACATTGCCTCAGCAGTTATTCCACACCTTCGTAACACACTGCAATATCTATTCTGCCATTATGGTATCAGCAAAGTTCCACCATATCTTATAAGTTGAAAAAATTATATAATGTAGTAAAGAATATATGATTGTATACATATTGATAGCTTAAACATCCCATTTCTTAAATTCTTCTATATAATGAGTGTTGTATCTTAAAGCACTCTTAAACAGCTCCTGCTTTTCTATCTCTGCAGGGCTGGCTTTCTAAGGTATTGCATGTTTAAAATGAATTTAAACACATTAATGTGTTCATAAACTCCTTGTGCAAGGATTTAAGCATATGCAGGCATATTGAAAATGAGTACAAATCCCATCGTGCCGTTTCATTGTGCAAATATAGTTTCTTTGTATTCTAAATCCCCAATCATTTCCCTATTTCAAGTATACTTTTATCATTCCAATAATACTGTACTTATCCTTGAAAAAAATGAAAATCCATTTCACAGATCTTGCTAGATACAGTGTTAACATTCTGTACAGAAGATATTTTATTTTAACCATACTTTGCTATTCTTTCTCCACAGATACTATTTCCAACAATATTAAGTAGCTGATACATTACCTTGGGATTCTAGGTGGTCCCATTTTTAAAGTTGCAGCCTTCACCTTTGTCCCCCAAAAACCAACCATTGTTCTCTTATACCTATTCTTTTTACAGAAATAGCTTTCTGCAAAGTACTTCATTTCTTTTCATCTTCTTATACTTCCATATTCAAATTTTGCATGAAACTCTAATATTGATTTTTATTTTTTTTTTTTTTTCACTGCATATTCACATTCTGGATGTCTAGCTATTTTGGATGGTGTCTCAAAGTTGCTGACCACTGCAACCCATCATTTAACTAGGTCCTCTGCCACTACTGTCCTTCATAACTGTTAGTGTCATCAGTCTTATTCCAGGTTCAATCATTAAATGTCAGACAGTAACTCACAAACTGTTTTGTCTTCAGCTGTTAGTCTAGTAGAGTATAAACTAACCCCATATCATGTACTAACCCCAATCCTGTAGTATTGTAAATTTTAACCTACAATGTTGGTTTATTTCCTATACATAAGATCTGTTCTATGAAAGCTATTATGTATCACAGGTTGACAATAATAAAAAATACCAGAATGTTTATTTTGTCATCCCTACATGTAATTAAAAAAAAAAATATCATCAATTAACATAAAAATGAAGTAACTTAAACCCCCTTGAAAACTTCTGGTAGAGTGAATAGGGTTTCTCAAATTTTAAATGTTGCTGTAGTCAAAATGACACAGAATGTGCAATAATATGTTTGTTTTTCAGATATCATAGGTCTGAAGAGATTTTTTTGTATACTTCAATTATAAAAACATTTAAAACATACAAACTTGTGCAATTTTTATTTTAATGAAGATGAGAAGTTCATTAACAAAGATAAATATTTCATTAGATGTTAAATAAAACAAAGAGATTTTTTGGCTTCTCTCAGCACAAAATTCCTTTGAAAGATTAATTAATACATGCAAATTATGCAAATTAGACCCATGCAAATATTTTATGAAGACAATTAAGGGAACCATTAATTACTGCTTTTTTGCTTCAGTGAGATTCATTCATTTAATTTTAATTTCACTTTAACTGTTTTGATGTATAATCTTGCAGCTAAGAACTTTATCTTTCCTAGTGGGTCACTTAAACTTATAAATTTCATCAAGTGAGCAGCAACAGAAATCTGTAAAGATATTCTCTGGGCTATGTTTAGTATCAAGAGAAATTTTTGACACAATGCACTCCTAGAAACTGCAAAACTGGAAGGCAATGTGAGCTCATTCTTGGACAAGGTTCAACTGCTGGAAAAGCAATTAATTTGCTTTGGCTGTGCTAATATAGGGGAATTAGAAAGTGTGACACAAGACAAATAGAAATAATTAGTTCTCCAAAATGATGTTCTCATTAATATGGTTTGAACAGTAGAAATAAAAAACATTATTGTGGCATGTCTGCATTCTGTCCCTAGCCACAGGAGGTAGAAAAATGCAAGATACAGCATTTTTTCACCTTTGTAGTTTGTATAGCAGTGGCATTTATTTTTATTTTTTATTGCAGGTTTTAAGAAAAGCAAATCGTGGACCTGATCTTGTTGTCTAAAACCTACTGCACTTGCATAAAGCATGAGGGATCCCTAGGTTTCTAGACTGTTTTCTTCCTGTGAAAATATGAAGCTATAAATATAACTGACTAGGCTTTTTACAACAATACACTCAAGTTACTAAATTGAAACTTTGATTTCAATATTGTTCATTTAAATCATATTTTATGATATGCAATACACAAGGTATAAGTTTATTCTGTAGTTTAAGCTACTATAGCAAAAGATTGCTCTATCAAAAGAGTTTATGATATCCTCTCCAAATCTGATAACATAAAATAAGTTTTCTTCTTCCATAATGTGAATACACATGCATGCATTTGACAGAGTATATAGAGGTAGATTTTCAGTTGCTCTCATTCTTAACACACCAGTACAAATCAGGTTTTCTACACTCAATGAAAATCACTACCTGGTACTCTTCACAAAAACAGGCTTCTAGAAGGCTGTTAAGAATACTTGCTCACTTAGACTCTAAATTTCATAGCTTCTTGCAGAATTAAAGGTGATATAACATTATGTGGCCTCCTCAAAATATTTTTTTTTCCCACTAGTAGGCAATATGCCTTCCAGTTGTTTACCAAGTTCCAGCTGAAGGCATCTCCCTTCTTAAGTTTTGCTGTGTACATACCTTTTATCTGGAATCAGATAATAAAGTGCCAGTAGTTTGATTTATTTCTTCTTTCAGTTAGGTGGCAAACCTACAGCATCTGACAGATACTGAGATTTTCTCTTTAAATACAACAACAGGAGAGAAAATGTGCCTATGCCTAGCTTGATGGTTTTTTGACAGATGATCACTACCATTAAGAAAATTCTCAAGTGCAATTACCACAGAGGCAAAAATATTCAAGAAAATTTCTGAACTCACATTGTACTAATTCTGTATAAACAGGATCCTATCTTCAGGGACATTCTTAAGATAAAATGTAATGAAGGGCTTTAACTCGAAGTTAAAACCCATGAAACTTTCTTATTCATTGAATAGTTTTTACCAACATGGATATAATACTTCCATGTTCCTAATTTGGTTAAGAATGTGTCAGTTAAACACATGGATGAACAACCATAATACTTGCAAAATGCTTGGAAGAACCTTCTTCCTTGGCCTCAAGTCTGTTGCTAGTCAGCTTTATTTGCAAACTTTTATGAAATATGGCTGTCATTAATGATTTCTTTCTAGCCAAATCTTACAACTAGCACCTCATACCCTACCTCCTAGACTTTTCTAGACTAGCCTTTCATAAATGTTTTTTGATATTCAAGTTTGTCCTTTGGTAGGATCTTCTTATGCTCCATTCACCTGGCTGATTTCTTTCTCAGTTTGATATTTTTGGCTTCTTCCTCAAATTTCTGTTTTAATTTCCCAGGGCTGCAATCTTCCTCCCATTGTCTCCCTCTCCATGCTTTGTATCCAAGTAGTCTAATCCACAAACAGAAATACCATATCCATGCTGGTAATTGACACAGCCCTTTGTTCTCCAGGCCTGTTCCCTTCTGTCTGACCTAAAACCTCAGCCTGGTTTTCTGATTCTCTGTGTGCATGTTTATCGGCTCTGACAATCTCAGTCTGGGAAAACAGAGCTGTTAATCGTTCACCCTTTCAGATTCCTCCTCCTCTTCCCCACTACTATCTGCTCTTAGTCACTATGAATCATTCTTTTCATCTTGTCCGTCAGCGAAGTTCAAAATCAAGGTATCCTGTTTGTTTGATACTTCTGACTTTTCCTTACAACATAGTGTCTGAATTCCTTCTCATAAAAAGTCTCTGCCCCTCATTTTCCTATCCCTCTCTCTGGCTGTAAATTCATATGCTGTTTCTCATATCTTACCTACTAAAGCTTACTTCCCTCTGAGGTGTATAAACAAATTCACACAGCAAAAATATTTTCCTAGCCTGCCTCTTTGAATTGTCACTCCTTTTTAATTCCCTTGCTGGCTCTTCCCTTTTAACAACTGGAAACACAGTACTTGAAAGGTTTTGCCTTACCCTTCACCCTGCGTGCTGCCTCTTACCAAAATGCTTCAAATTGGAGTGATGCTTCCAAATAAGTATCCTCAGAGTTTTTTCCCCTATGGTCCTCCATAGTTAAGAAGACCCTCATGTAATGTTCACAAAATATAACTCACTACAGTCCTTCAGGCTTGAAATCTGGATTTGTAGGTGAGTCTGACAGCAAGACCTCAGATCAGGAATGGCACCTGAACCAGGAATGTGATCAGGAATATAGACTCATGAACATATATACATTCCCACATAAATCAAAGAAGTCACCAGCACAGTCACTATCATCTCATAACAATCAACTCATCTCAAAAAATATTTGTGTAAATCTTTAAGAGAAATTACAATACTTGGCAAAATTCTTTTACTAATTTTTGGTTACCTTGGTCATGAATGGGGACAGTAATTTCAAGAATATGGTAGGGATATAGTAGGGATGATCATATGAAAAGATTTAGTGATAACTATTGCACTGTTGCTGGTGTAAGATGGTGTTACCTCACAGAAGAAATGCATTGAATACTCTCCATGTAAATGGCTGCTAATTCCTTTGCTTCTTGCTGTTGCCATAGCATACTTAGGGACAGATTTGCATTTGATGACTCAGGCTTCATTAAATGTTATGTCTTCTTTGTGTTTTTGGCCAACACATTAAAAGAAAAGCACGTAGTAATGCATGCATGCTTAGTCATCAGCTCCTGAAGTACAGAAAGCTGATACCGCCTTATCTTCACTTCTATGAGTAGAAAAGTATAGAAAATATATGTAAATAAAAGTATAGAAAATGTATGTATACCAGGAAGCTGAAGAAAAAAAATCTATGAAGCTTTGGGATTAGGAAGCTGGCAGAACCTACATAAATTAAACAACCCATTCCCCATTACTTTACTGTAGATTCAAACCTTTTAAATGTCGCTAAGGAAAGTATTTTAACAAAACTGGTTATATTCATGTAGAAGTAACAGAATCTAGAGTTTATGTCAGGTCGTTTTTACAAGAGCTGAACACATAGGGTCAACTTGGTATGTGAGGGGTAATCATATCAAATCAAGTAATAATCAAATCATGCTAGGTAACATGTTATTGCATTTTCAAATCTGTGTCTAACAAAGAAGACTTGAAAAGACTTATACCAGGTACATTTTGTCATCACCTTGATACACACAGAGGTTAGCCATCAGTCTGAGCAAGTGTACAGACAGCACAGATGATGTGTTACATGTATTCTGTTAGCATGAAGTTCTGGGACATAAATCCTACCACCAATATTCAAGTATGTAAATTCCACCTAGTTTTTCATATGTTTATACAATGAGAGAGCATGAAGGAACACATAAAACCAAGGGCAAAAACATGAAGGGCAGAATGAAAATTTTAGCTGTTCCAAGATGTAAGTTCAGTCTCTGATCTACCACAGATTTCCAACATCTCCATGATCAGGCTCCTTAGCCCCTCTATGATACAAAGGTAATTGCTTTGTTCTGCATCACAGGAGTATTTCCTGATGTGAAGATTAAATCCATTAAAAATTGCAAAGTTGTTCAGATATTACAATGATAACATTTCTACTAGCTTTCCAGTTGCTCCTGACATAGCTCAAAACAATTTATCTGAGACAGACCACAAGGCTACAAACTGGAATCAGTTAAATAAATCAGTAAATAAATATATGTTTACTAAAACTGACCTTCATGCAGAAACATTATAATAGATTAAATATCCTCTGAAGATAAATAATTTTCTTCAATTTAGGAGATTATTTTTGGACCACCTAATTTTGGTATATTTACAAAACTTATGTTTTCTCATGAATAATCTGCCCTTAAAATAGTTTCTCAGAACTATTATGCACACACATGATTTCCTTCAGCTTGATGCCTTGATTTTATTTTCTGTTTTGATATACATATTTACCAGCAATTGAAAATAATTACACACTCCTAAATTAATTCTGTTGAATGTCTTCTAAAGACCAACTTTACTTCTTTAGCTACTTCTTCATAGTATTACTCTTGCATGTTTCATGGTGAAACTGATTTTTTTTTTTTTAAACTGAAAAGAAAAGGAAGCAGCTATGGAAAGATTTTAATATTGAAGGTAGAGCTAGAATTCAAAGACTTTTCAAAGAAGAGAAAAAGTACAAGAACATTCTAAGGCATATTAACAGAGCTCTGGGCTGGCATACCCAGGGCCACCTCTCTATTTGGCCAAAGGGCTGTTATCTGAGTCACATATGGTAAAAAAATAGCAGGTCTTTTTGAAAGTCAGTGAGTTTGGACTACTTAAAAAAAACCCAACCCCCAAAAAAACCAAAAACAAACCGCAACTGTTTTTCCACATCTCACATTTTCATATCTCAGTCAAATGCTATGTAAAATACAAGCCAGTCCACAGATAACAGGAGAGCAAGATCTAGAGAAATTATCCCATGAATTTTTGTGTGTTTCCACTATAAATGTTAGAAGAGTGGTACAGGCCTTCCTTTTGGTATTAACATAGCAATAAATTTATTTTTTATTCAAGATATATAATAAGCTATAAATATCCATTTCATATAACCCAAGTCAAGAATGTAATATATTCAAAGGCATTCCATATCAGCAAAAAGGGCTTGATTAAACACCTGATATGATTTGAGTCAGTCTTCCATATCCCGCATGGCTTCCAGCTACTGCTCCAGAAAGGCCTGGATCTTTCACACGCATAATTAGCTCTGTGTAGATGCCTCAGATACCCTACAGCATCTAATGGTACTACTCATCTACCTGTGGACAACCAAATACTTTTTATATAGTGTAAGAATTAATGTTAAGGTAAGAGTATCTTAACTTTTTGAAAATCTCTTTTCAGAGTTTCAGACATGCAGGGATGAGATGGGGAACTGATGATGACCTTCCTTGGTAGATTAGCTCATATGGCTTCCTAAGAAATTTTCTTTTCTTCTTTGATGCAGGCATTGTCTGACAATCAAAAAGGGAACAAGATGGCCACTGTTCACATTAAATGTTTTAAATTTGATTTAACTTGAAATTCAATATTTGAAATCTAATCTGGATTTGATGTTTCTTTGACCTATCCAAGCTGTAGTACCTTTCAGGAAGGAGACACGGACCCCCTTGTCTAACAGACTTCCTCCTATGTGTGCTAAGTGAATAAATTAACTCACCAGCTACTAGTTTGTACTAGTAGCTCTCTAAGACACAGTACCTTCAGCAGAACTGAAAATTATTACTGTTATTTTGGCATAAGAGTTGTCTTCCTCATGCTTCACAAGACAAGTCACAACAAGGGAAGTGCAACTATTAGAAAAATCTTAAACCATTAAATATTTTGAGGTCTGTTGATGGTGTAGTCTTAATTTCATAGAAGAATGCAACACTAATATTGACAGATGGAGTTCCTTTACAAGGAGATGTTACACAGTCACCAGGCATTTTTTAATCTCTATAGTAGTTTAAAACCCAAAAGCCAAGAAACAATCTCCTTTATGACACACATTACAGCTGACATGATGCCACTTTCCAGCATTTGTCTAACAAGTAGTAAATGTGGCTGAAGAAAAAAACCAAAACAAACAGAAAGAGAAAAAGGGACAGCTCCCTACAAAGTGTAGAGGCAAACACTGATAAACAGCTTACAGTCAGCAGATCTAGCTCCCCAACCAACCTAGAGAGGCACAGGATTACGGTTCAGTTGTGAATGAACTAGAAATCCACTTTGTTTCTATCTGTTTCATGATAAGCTATAGGAAAATATTTCTGTTGTTTTAATATTTTTTTTCTCATTCTGGTTTAAAAAAATAAAGTCTTTTAGTTCTTCCATTAGGAGCGAAAAAGTGATTATCTTTTTTAACTGACGAGACTATGCTAAAAATGCGTGTTTTACCAGCCTGTTCAGGTTTCAGTTACCTTCTGAGGGAGAAGACAAAGAGAACAGAGTACTTATGGGAAACGTAAATAAGTAGGATGATGGCTTGCAGTGCCCGTCTTTCCCAGGAAGCAAGACAACTGGGGTGATCTCAGAAGTCTGTTAGGTAAGAATTAATCCATTCAGTCCTTCCCTCTTTGAATAATATGAACATGGAGAAAGGAGGGAATACGAGATGAACAAAAATGAAACAAGACAAAACATTTCTATATAAAGTCTTAATAGCCTCTTTGGTGCACAATGTGTTTTATTTAATACTCTTATTGTCCTGAGTTTTCCCACTTGACTCTGTTCAGGCTTAGTCATTAATTTTACACATTGTTGCTTTAAAAGTACACTGAAGTACCATGTTGGAAGAAAGCCTCTGATTGATTAATCATTTATCTCAGTAGAAAAGCCATGAACATATTTGATTTCCAGAAGCTTCTTATATATACAGCTATAAAATGAGATGTAAATTGCAATAGATAGCAATTTCAAAGAAAATGTGGAAAAGTTTATGTGAGAGTGTAAGTGTTGAAAGAAAGGGCTCTATAGAATACTTCACAACATATATGTAGCTGTTTATTAATTCTGTGTCCTCCCTTTGCTTTTGGGGTGATAGATAACAGGATTATGTTAAATCTACATTTAAAATGTAAAGGTGTAGCTAACAATGACCTATGTACGGTATGAAACAATCATCTATTTATAGGTTACTGCCTGCAATCAATAACACCTTCTGTTTAAGTTAATCAATGTTGTCTTTAATTGATTAGATTGGATTGAAAACCTGCCAGAGTGCTGGATTCCTGGGCAGGGAGACTGGGAACACACTTATTACTGTTTGGTTTCCATGGATTGTAAGATAATTTCAGTATTTATTCATGGTAAAGGAAATGTGAAACAAAATAAATCTTTATTGTATGTTTCCTCATTGAGTATACAGATTTCAAGAGTAAAAGACAGACAAACTAGCAAGAGATATCATAAATGTCTAATGTGCAATCTAGGTTTAAAATCTGAACTATACTGGATTGTCTGCCAAGCCAAAAACATCAAAAAAGCAAATTTCTTTAAAACTTATGAACTGGTTAAGTTAGTAAGGCTTATTCTTCTTAGGGCAAATAAAATAAACTATTTGAATTAGTGTACAGGGAGAGAGCCCAGCACTTTCTAAAACGTATAAAAATTAGAGAACCTATTTTCAGAGATATACCTTCTGCAACAGTAATGAAATTCAAGGTGGTGCACACAGATTAATGTTGGTATTTATTATTATGTATATAATTTCATTGAAGTGCATAGCACTGTACAGATGAATAATAAGTGCACGACCCTGACATTAATACAAGGCGTTACACACTGCAGTCAAAAAGCAGCTGAAGTTTAAGGCACTAATCAGAAAGAAAACAAAGCATTATTAATTATGTGTTACTGCAAAGGAACAATGTTTAACCAGCAAATATTTTAGCAAGACTGAACAAAAATAAAATGGAATCAGGTGTATTAAACAAAGGGAGTCAGTAAAGCAGCTCCACTAAATGCCACTGAGGGTTAGACACTAAACTTCTAACAGTTTCTGCCCTTTAACATCATGACTACATCTAAATTTTTCTTTTTTAGCATAAGAAAGACAAAAGAGAAAAGCAATGCAGAAAACACACTATCCTTTAGCTTCTAAAATTCAACAGTGCTTGTGCATACATTTTCACCAATGCATCAATTTCTTTGACAAACTCTGGCATGCAGAAAAGGATCAATAAGCAGAAAACAGATATCACTCCCTAGTGGATGACTACAACAGCTTTGCTCCATTTTGTTGTCTTTTTCATACTTTTCTGGTAGCTTAGATCACTACTCTTACCTAGCGGTGCTAGAATAACCCTAAGTAGGGCAGTCACATTACAGGAATGGTCCTGTCTTATGCTTGCAGTTAGCCAAAACTGTTGAGACTGAAACCAGTTGTCACTGAATTTCAGAAACTTAAGAATGGAAAACTTAAGAAGAAACCTGATAATCAGATAGGTACAAAGAAAAATGCAAAATTTATCTGTCAGATTGCTGAAAGTCACACTCTTACAAAACATGGTATTTTCCATAGACAGACCTTCTTACTGTCTGTTGACTCCTAAGATGAAAAAAAGACTTTTTTTGACAAATTAAATGGAAGTTATTAGGTTCCTAAAAAAAAATAAAATCTGGCCTAATGGAATAACAGGCTAAGTGGCCTAAAAATTACAGAAAAGTTCATCTCCAAAAGAAACCAGTCCACTGTGTTTTAATTGCTGCTTCACAGAACCTTTTTATATTACTACAGGTCTAGAATAGTCAGCTGTTTGTTTCCATAAACAGCCTAACTAAGTAGCAGATGTTTCCTTGGGCAGTTATTCAATATATCTAGAAAAAAAAAATCCCTTTGCCTTCCAGGCTTCTGACAGCTTTGTTTCCAGCTCCTGACTTCTTTTCCCTGCTGAAATGTTCAACCTTTATAGCAGGCCCACACAACAGGTGGGCCGTGGGTCTCTTGCAGCTTGAAAAACTGTTTGTTTGGCCCATCAGCTGCTGAGAAGCATCATGTACTGTTTGATTTGCCCAGCTGCCAAGAGGCAGCAACAAGATGTCCAGCAGAAATTGTGTATCTCCTAGCTTGTCACTGATCCCTCAGAATGCATGCATCTCCTAGCCCGCCACCTGGTCAACCAGCAGACACACAGCTCCAGGTCATACACACACATCACCTCGCAGGTTGAAGAGGTGGCACAATAAGAAAGATTTGGGATATTCAGAAGTAATATTTGGCGGGGGGTGGGGGTGGGTGGGGGTGGGGGTGGGGGGGGTGTCAGGTTGAAACAGAGGTGGAAGCAAAATGGGAAACCAACGATACAAGGGAAGCTGAAAATGTGTTGAAATGGGTCAGCAGAGAAGAAGGAATGTCACATGGGAAAGTGAAAATGTATTTTCATTCTGAAAATGACCTGATAAATCCATTTGAAAATCCTGTCTCTGTACTAAACCCAAGCATCTTTCTGCTAGAAGTCCCATGCAATAATAAATGAGTAACAAATCTATAGTACTTACTAAGCAGCAACAGAAATGGAATAACAGATAAGCTAGCATCAACTGAACAAAAATGCAGAATTTACAAGTTTATATATATATATATATAAATTTAACATTTCTAAGATGTTTTAATGAGAAAAAAGGCAAGAAAAAACTTGGTAAAATGTATAAAGAGTCAGGTGCTTTTCTTTTCTTGTATTTCATCAATTAATACTGTAGCATATACATGAACATCAGTTTATATGGCATTATACAGATGGATGACCTCATCTTTGAGGAGCTATGGGTGCAAATGGAATATCTGTTGATTAAGAGGAAGGGGGACACAAAGTGGAACCGATAGGAATGTAAAGATAGGAGACAGAAGCCCTGGGAGAAGGATGCAATTATTGAAGGGACATTACAGAAGGGCAATGGCTAAAAGAAACAGACTTGATGCTGGTCATCACAGTCAATATCACGAGCAAAATAAATGAAGGAAGGACTAAGGAAAAGACATTTTAGTTGAATGTGCTGCAAACAGAACTGTTGTTCCCCAGAAAAGAAATAGATGCATTGTCATTTGAGGATATTGAAAACTCTGTTTAAAAAATCATTACTTAATTTGAGAGTGGTCTTGCACTGGAAAATGTGTCCTATCTGTGATTAGCAGTTAACAGCATTTTTCTCTAAGTCTGCAAAAATAAACTCATAAAACTTCAGATTTAGAGAAATTATAACAAGAAGTCTGATGCAGTTGGAATTAGAAATAAAGACAGAAAATGTGACTAGGTGGAGTGACTGAGACTGGTTAAACATAGATAGAAACACAGAACCCAGGGCACTGGAAGACACTGTGAAAGGCAGCTAGTAATAGGAAATGGTTGGCTGCCAGTATCTGAGAATGAAGTTGGGGAACTGAGTGATTCAGACTGACTAGACAAGAACAGGACCCAGTGGTTGAAAGTAGAAGGAAAGATGGCAGACAGAACACAGATAAGGCAGGAAAGTCAGGTAAAGTCATCTGAAGTGTCTTAAAGGGAGGAGTTTTGACAAGTAACTGGATAGGCAGCATATGGATAGAGTATTACAAGCCGATATCTGGAGACATCGTGATCACATTAATAAGGATATTAGTGTAAGAAGTTAAAATTAGAGGCTGGAATTATGAACGGATATAAATAGAAACTTAAATTGGAAGATGAAACAAAAAAAGGCAAGAAAGAGATCACAAAACTTGGAAATGGATATTAGGACTGATACAAAGGCCAGAGATGAGAAAAAAACAAGAACAAGAAAGCTTGATGGAGACACTGTTAGAAGTGCTACAGGTTGAAAGAAAAATGAAAGGAAGATTCTGTGCCCAAGAGGATGAAATGCATCCCAACATTGTCTTTATTTATCTCAACAAGTATCTGTGAGACCTCCATGGCAAAATGGTCAATCCTTAGACCACACTGCTCATGATAAGGTATTACACTTTATCAGTTACTTTATCACTGTGAAACTAGAGATGCAAGTCCATAAGGTAGTGAGATGTCATCTCCATAGTGAAACTTCAGACTTTGCAGTTTACTCGTTAAAAAGAAAACCCTAGGAAATGGTTACCTAGGACATTATTCAAATGGTGAAGCAAAACACTCAACTGTCAGGAAATGCCAAAATTAAGATTTAACATATGAAAGAAATTGAGATAATCATTCACACCTCTTCTGTAAAGCATGATGTCTAATGATGAAAGTATTATATATAAACCAGGCATTATATAAGGCATGAGAACACACATTGCGCACCGAAGATAAAGAAAATATTGGATAGATATGCATTTATTCAACGACAACCTTGTCCCCTGTGCTGAATGAGACAGGGTACTGTGAAAAACACACTATCTAATCATATAATTAAAGATTATATCGTGATGCATACACAAAAACGGTTGAACAAAGGTTGGAAGACAACCGTAATTCTACCATTTCCTAATTTTTGAATGCTTGACTTTGCAACCTTGATAATGGCCTTTTCCAATAAAGTTTTTGATCTCATAAGAAATATCATCACACGTTTTCCCATGCTTTTGTCCAAGATTTATATATCAGAAATGGAACTGTGTGCACAAGCTTCACAGAACCACCAAAAGTACCTTTTCAGTGTGGAATTCTTTCAGATAGGTATCTTTCAAACACAAATATAGCAAGAAAGAATCAAGGACTATAATTTGCTGAGATTATTACACTGATTTTGCTTGTTGAAAAATAGTTTAAACAAGTTTCAAACCACCACAGAAAACAATTCAGGTTAGGTTTTCAGGCACATGGCTGACACTGTATCTAAGCAATTTTTGTTAATATGGAGGGCAGCTGCATGGCAGCTTTCCCCTACTACTTAGGCAGCAAAATGCACACACTAGGTTCCTGGTATGGGCAAAGTAAAATCATAATTTATTTCCCACTACTCCTCAGTAGCCTTCAAAGGCCTTACAAGTAACTTCATGCAGGACTATACAGTCAGTGTGTTGAGCTGCAGTTGCTTTCTTTCTCTATTCCTGGATCTGTTCAACATCTCCATTGCCTGCCTTCTCCTTTCTGGGAGGGAAGAAGACAGATGGCCCTGGAAGTTTATATGTGAATGGTAGCTGAGTGGCTCTTTTTCCTATATCAGGAAAGCGTAGTCTGAAGCCATTTAGCATTACACTTAACTGCACTGTTAATAGGAGCCTACAGAAGAGGTGGAGAACTAGAAAAAGGCAAGAAAAAACAGTTGATGGGAAAGGGCTTAGAAAGCTAAGGAACAGGGAGAGTAAGTAATGGGCTCATTTGGAGAAAGGCTGATAATGTGCTAGAAGGAGGGAAAAAGTATTTGCAGCAGAACAAGGAACTGAGGTATGAAATTTTGACTGATGGACAAAAGGAACAAAATTTGTGCTAGAGGAGAACGCATAGTTAAGGAAAAACTGACGGAGAGAGTAGAGTAGTGCAGGAAAACTTTGAGGACATGCAAAGTGCAAAGGGACTCTTGGAAGACAGATATTTGTGGAAAAAAAAAGAAAAAAGATAGGTTTGAGAATTCATGGGAACTGAACAAGGTGAGAAGACTGTAAGCAGAAAATTATGAAGCTGGATCAGAAGCAGCTGGAATGATGGCATGTAGAAATTGGAAATTAATTGGAAGGAAGTAGAAAAGGTACAGGCTGAGGTGATTGCTAGAAAATAGGAAAGAAATGGAGACGACAAATAAAATAGTAGCCTGAGAGAGTAAATTTGGTTAAGCTTCCTGTTCTTATCAGATTAGCTTTGGGAGAAAAGCACAAAACAATTTGAGAGCAATTTGGGAAAAGGAAGACATGAGAGGGACACCATATGAAAAGAATGGTCAGTAAGGAAGACAGTGCAGAAGCAGAACGTTTGAAGAAGAGTTTAGATAATGCATAAAGGAAGTGGTGATTAAATGGAATGAAGATGAACGTACAGGACTTGGGAGGGAAACTACTAGGAGACAGAAAATTGGGAATGTGGCATTTAGAGAAAAAGAAAAATCAATAATGCAGGAAAACAAATTCATGTTAAGTAACCAGATGGAGAAGAAAAAGCCAATGGAAACAAGAAAGTAAGCGCAGTAGTAAATGCCATTGTTCTAGTGCTTAGTAAGAGGTCTGGTAACAAAACAGTATATAAAAGTCAAACATTATCTTTGTATGGTACCTTTTTGTGTGGGATGAGGGGGTCTTGGGAAACCGGATTGGGAGCTAGGCATAGGCATCTAGTGAACCTACAATATGTATGGAGAAGAGGATAATCTGCTTTATTATTATTTTAAACAGAAGCAAGAAAGAAAACATTTAAAACCAGTGTCTACACCAGTTCCTAATAACTTAGTATCTTTTTGTATCTGTTAAAAAATATGTAACTATATTTGATGCCCATAATTGGGTTATTTATTATGATTATATATTAGCATGTTATGGATATTCCAGTAAACTGTTATCTACCCAGTATTTAAGAAAAAAACAAACCCAACCCTAAAATAACCCGTATTGCTTCTTTTTCTAATCTCATATTTCAATTTTTTATTATTGCTTCCATTTTACAAGACTTTACATAAACTAAAAGAGAATCTGAATGAGTGCTTTATGATGAAAAACAGAACAGAACATAGCTCCCTTATTTATAAATGTAATTGTCTTTTATGCTTAAATTAGTCCTATTCCTTACTCACAAAAGTAATAGCTAAAAATATCAACATTAAATATAACTTCAAGTTGACAAGTATTCCCTTATCATAAATTTTAGATACAATCTTTTTTAAAATTATGATTTCTTTATGTAATATTTTCTTAAACGCTGAAAATGCACTTGGTATTTCAATTATTTCACTTCCCCCACAGAATGCTGCAGCTTTCCTACATTTGTTTGCTTAGTTATAGAACTGTATAGCATGATTAACACAGTAAGTTGAAAAAAAATTAATGTTTGTGGATAAAAAAACTATCACCCCAGACATGCTTTGGTACTAAGATAAAGATATATTTTTGAGAGGAATAAGAAAGTCATAAGTATTTCCCTAGGCAGTATTTTTCCCCAGAACCTGAAACATGAAAGAGATAGTATTATATTCTTTATGGAATGTACTGTATATTCTATATAATAATTCTTCTGTAGTGCATACTAGAGGATACTAAACATCATTTACAGATAAAATGTAAGGACATAACTGAAATTTTGCAAAATTGGAAAGGCATGTTCTTTATTTTATATGAAAATTCAGAAAAATGTTGGAAAAATCCCAGTTTCACCCACTGGAGAGCTTTTGTAGAGTTTTGCAGCCAATTCTCTGAGGACCCCATCTGTACTAGGCATGCTTTATACCAGCACTGCAGGAACGAAGCAGTTCTTTCCCTGTAACTCTTTCTCCTCATTCCCGCAAACAATTGCCAAGCTAAATACTAGGGTAAGAACAGAGTGCTCTCAGTGCTTCCCTCCCTGACATCCAGGCAGGTGCAGAAGAAGATTCAGAATCTGTACTGAAAGCAGTAGGGAACGTGAGTTTGATGGGGAGGCGGGGCAGGGAGCACAGAGTACAGACAGAGATGTGGTACCAAATAGGAATGACTGATAACAGGGAGTATCGGTGCAGACTGGACAAGAGGAGGAGACAACAGGAAGGGTCAGACAGAGACAAGGGCCTGGGGGTCCCTGAGAGAGAAAGAGCTTGTAAATAAAGAAATAATCAGGGTGGCATGAAAGTGGGTTCAGATAAGAATAGTGCAAGAATGTGAAGTTAGGAAAAAAGAAACACAATGTAATGTAGAACAAAGAATGGGGAAGATCAACCACTGACAAAAGCTGGAATTGGAGTGAGAAGCAAGAAACTAGGAGGAACTGAGACAGTGACGCAGATATGTATAGGGGGGACACAGAAAAGGGAGTTTATGGTGAAAAGGAATCTTCTTTCCAGCATTGGAAGTGAACACAAAGGGTCCTGACACTTAGCATTACTCATCTGCTGTTAACTATTTCTTGAACTATTTCATAAACCTGCCACCCTATGT
This sequence comes from Falco naumanni, assembly GCF_017639655.2. Classification (NCBI taxonomy): domain Eukaryota; kingdom Metazoa; phylum Chordata; class Aves; order Falconiformes; family Falconidae; genus Falco; species Falco naumanni. Next base: position 44,415,807 of record NC_054055.1, read on the forward strand.
TAGTTGATCCACAACAATAAGATCCTACAGTTACGTTTGTGTTGTAGGGTTACATATTGTGCTACATCTAAAGGTTCTGAACTCTTGTATGACAATTAAACTGAGTATATTAAACTGTAAGAAATTACAAGTCTACTTCCTGCTTCTTTTTTCATTTTCCTTAAAAAAACCCTGTTTTAATTACATGTTAAGACTGCAAAGTAGAGACACGAAATGTCAGAATTAAGGTTGCCTTTGCAACATGATCCACTGTCACGATCAGAATACACCACTGTCCAGTCTTCAATTAAATGATCATCTGTGGATTTATTTTTTTTTTTTTTAACCTGCACCACCCTGGACAGAATAATCAAGGATAGGTCATCATTACTGAGAATGGTGCCTTTAAGTCCTTGATTTCATTCATTGCAGAAATGCAAATATATGAAATCAGCATAAGTAGGCAAGATAGCTGGAAAAGAACAGATAATTATGGTTAAAAAGCTAAAGTGCTGTTCCTATGTAGTTTGGGTCCTTTAGAATACATACTTTCAAAATACTCAGTAATTATGAGTTGTTCATGTTATAAATATCCAGCTTGGTATCTCAGCCAATAAGCAAAACTGAATTCAACAGAACAGTAATTTGAATACACTGAACACATTTGCCAAAAATGCAAGGTATCCTGAAAAATTAGGTCCTTGATACTTGAAAGTTAAGCAATTTATCATCTTAATTTGTCTGTGACTATTTCCCAGCTTTCAAGTTGGAATTGTGGGAACGCTCAGAAGCTCAGGCACTGCAATGACTAGAGTGAACAGAATGGCCTCCCAAGAAATTAGAAGTCTGTCTTTGCACCAAACAAAATAACAAAATGACTGGATTCTTACTAAACTAATTATGTGAAATGGTGCTTTGAATAAGTCATATATTTTAAGGGAAGGAAAGCAGGATTCTGGAACAACAAACCTGATAACATGTACCCACTTCTCAGGCAACATTTAATCTGGCATATTCCAACTTCTGAGTCATTGACTTTGCAGACATAACTTGCTTTAAATCTAAACATTTTTTGTTTATATACATGTGCTTGTATTTCGTAAGAATTTATTGCCTCTTTTGTATTTGTTTATATGCTCAATACATTAAAAGCTTGTTGACTCTTTATTCTGTTGTTACAGCCTCCTTGTGGCACACTAGTAACAACTCTTTAGGAGTTAGAAAATGTGATTATGTAACACACAGAAGATGTCAAATGATACTGTTAAGATGATTGACTTCAAAATGCAAAATAAAGGCAATTGAGAGTGATTACTGGAGCTAATAATTTTAGGCTTGCCTCTGAAAAATGCACCTTCAAATACACAATATTTTTATTGTTTAGAATTCATGTAAGTACATTTACCCTGTTGATTAGAGAAGACGTTATAACATAAATACTATCTTAAAAATTTGCTCTTTACTAATATCTTGGTGTTTGCAATATATATACATTTAGATTAACAGAGAAAGAAATATGGCTTTCTTTAGTATTTCATGTATAAATTTACTTGACAGATTTGTTTTATTAAAATGTAAATAATGGGAAATGGTAAATGAAAAATCCAAGAAAGGAATAAACAGTTTATTTATAGCTAATGCTCAGAGTAGGTTATTGAAACACACCTTTCAGTAACTGCCACCGAATATTAGCTATGAAATTCTCATCAGGCCTTGAATGTCATCAATTAGATTTAGCTATTTTTATAGTTAAAAGGCTCAAAATGTTTCAAATATACCTTTAAAAACATTGTTATCTCAAATGTAATCATACATATTCACAAAAACTGCATTCAGCATGTCTGAGATTCAACCCAATATTGTTTTAAATTAATTCTTTTTTTTAATTGCACTGTATAAACAGAAATGACCTATTAATTTAAAGAAAATCTATGAGCACAGAATGTATTCTCTCTTATAAACAAGCAAGATGAACTTGACCTTGTTTGAACTTGTTTTGATGTGGCCCAGATGGTAGGCTACATGCTTGAATAGCAGTCTAAAGCTGAGGAAAAACTCATATAGCAAGATCTAGATTTATAGCCTTTTGCAAATTCCTACCTTGTATTGTCCTTTCAGCATCTGTTCTGCCCCCGCTGCGGTCAGCTTCTATCTCTGGGGTCAGGGAGTCTAAAAACACAGAAAGGTATCACCGACACATATTTCATTTGATTCTTATAGCCCTTTTTACAACCTGTTACTCCAATGCTGAATTACAATACAATCAACCTTTGTCATTTTTTTTAATGTTGAACAATGACTGGAGGCCAGGACAATTTTTTGTTAGACTAGGAAGATTAATGAGCAATAGATTTTTCAAGCATAAAGGGGGAGGAGAAAAAGAAGAAGAAAAAAAAATTGACTTCTCAAGCTAATAATATAAAAATGTCCTAGTTTGAACATTCTCTTCAGTGAGTTTATTTGCATATACTATATAACGTAACAAAACAATAGAGGCACCACTTGAATGAAGGAAGGGATTTTCTCTTTTTTTCCCCTTCCATCATGTTATAAATTTTCAATATAACAAGCTTCTTTTGGTACTTAAATTGAAAGTTAATGACACAGAGGGAAAAACTGGCTTCTCACCATTTAGGACCCTGAGACTGTCGGTTGAAGCTGCCTGTTTCAGTGTCTGCTCTGCTTGCTCCCGTCGTTTAGTCTCAAATTCAAGTGCTTCCTGCAATTTCCTCTTTGCCTTCTTTTCCTTCTTTAGCCTTTTCTGAATTATTGCTAGGAAAAAAGAAAATTAGTGTTCTCAGATTTGGATCTTAAACTTGGTTACACGTTTACCTATTTAGAGTCCTGAGAAACGCTAGAACTGTGAGAGTTCATACAAATTGATTAACTAGACAATACCAATTTAAATTACTTGAAATTCGCTGGAATCACACTGGGATATTCTAAAAGGTACGGTCCTGTAATATGATATTGAAAACAGTAGGTGATATTCAGCTAAAGCATAATTTTTATATATAAACAGAAGAGAATTTGTGAATGCCCAAATCAGAAAACCTTGGTACCAGCAGCGAAATGTACTTTTTACATTATCTAATGTAGATAAGCCTCTGTCTCTGGATGTGAGATGGTTTTCTGGGATTTAGTCTACCATTTTGCTATTGCCCATAGGACACAGTTAGTATGCACACAGCAACGAAGTTCTCACCTGCCTGCCTGCCTGCAGCTTCTCTCCCACAAGAAGGAGATCTGGCTGCTTGGGTGCCCAGAGCTCAGCCCCCACCCAGCTGTGGTTCTCATCCCTTAAGGAAAGGTCTGGAGGTTTCTAACTCCCCTGCAAGCTGCTGCTTCCTGCGAGCTATCTGACCTCTTGGTGCTCGGTCTGTTCCCCATATTTATTCCTTATCCACGTTTCCCTTTGTCCTTCCCTTTACTCTTTCTTGCTCTCTGTCAGCTCCTGTCCCATCAGCCAACTAACCTTGAAGAACTCATAGCAAATCCTTTACAGTGCTGGATGCCCCCACCAAGTAAGTATTACTTTGCTTTGTCAAGTGTGAGGAAAAATATTAGGAAAGGAAGGAGTATTTTAAAATTAAGCATTAGAATGCCCTAATCTAGAAAAATGTTTTCCTTGTATCTCTTCATTTCAAGTTTTACTAGGAAAAGGACTGCGAGGTCAGGATGAAACTTCACCACAACTTTATTTCCTATGTTACTAGTGACTTACAACAACAAAGGTAAGACTTGCATGATCCCTAACAGAAGGAACATATCACAGGTTATGTTCCTGATGGGAAAGGATGTGACCCAATTTGTCTACTCAATAAAAGCCAAAGTGACCCTCTAAAGAAATCATGCAAAGTTGTAGACCATATCATTACCTCCCCCAGCACACCCCAACCCCTCCTACATAGCACATTTAGAGTTTTCAGGGATGTGCATGTAAGAAGCTTATTTTTCATAAGATCTTCCTGGATAACCCTTTCCTGGAGAGTCTGTCATTTTGACATTAACTAAAAAATTACCTACTAAACTACTCACTAAAGAATTCTTTGCACACATGAAAATAATTCTCCTTACCAAAACCAGATACTAGGTGATACTAGGTTTGACTGCCAAGATCTAGCCCTGTATCTCACTCCAAAGTAGCCTCTCATACATGTCAAGGGATGAACACTGGAAAAGGTAAAAATATACTTTTACCCATTCATAGTCTCCATTTCCAGTAGTCTGTGATGGTGCCGTCTTTCACAAAATGCAATATTTAATTGATATGCTAAGAATAACCACTTTTTGGGCAACCTTGGATATTTTGTGTTGCTATACAGAACTGTTCAGACACAAAATGAATATAAGCACATACTCTGTAGTCAGAATAGCTACATAATTTACATCCAAGACTTTGGAATTTTGGTTCTTTCTCATTTTGTATAGTACCAACTACTTTACAGGCTAATTAGCTTACACTATCAAAGAACATCTAGTATCTATACAAAGGCTAAACTAAATACATTTTGAATCATTGCACGGTTTTAATGTTTTCATTATAAGTACTTTGAAAGTGATTGCAATAAATGAGAAGGAAACATATGTTGCTTTCTGAATTAAAATGTCATCATGGCTGACACATTGTAGATGTGACTACAGCAGTCAGAGCCAGAATTAGCAAGCCCTTACTGTGTAGCTGCTCACAGAAGAGATATTATCCTACTTTCACTAGTTGATGAGACACATCCTACAGCCTTAGGAATCACTAATTGGAATATTTACAAAGAAGGAAGGAAATAGTACAGTAAATAAGCAGCTCTGTAGAACATGCAGTAGAAGCAGTGAATTTAATGTTAAAAAAATGGCAAAAATATTCAGATGTAGCCACTAAAGAAAAAGATACTTGACTTGTGTTAATGCGATGAGCAAAAGACAGATATTGCCTCATCTGAAGATCCCATTCACCTAATGTATTTTCACCTGTATGCAACACAGTGGCTTGTGTTTCTATGCTGTAGCTTTTACGTGTAGTTCAGCTATTTTTCATATTGTATCTCTTAACTGAATAGGGATATGGTACACTTCTCCCATCTTGTTCATGCTTCTGTTAACAAATCTGAAATTTTCTTTAAGACGTGACACTTGCTATATGGAAAACTAATAGCAGGTAAAGCCTCCTATGTATTTTTCTCCTTTAGCTGAAAAATAAATTCTCACAATAATTACAATCTGGCCTTACTTTTTCTCTCCTACTTGGATCTGTTAATTTCAAAGAATAATCAATTACTTTTCTTTCTAGAAGTATCCACTAGCAAAGACAGTCATCCTCATTATATTTGCATTGCTGCATACCACCATTAACTGTTCAAATGCATTCCTCTTTGGTCTGACTCTTTTACCAGTGCAATCTCATCATTAGAGGGATGCATATAAAAGAGCAGGTAATGCACCATGCTGAAAATAACATTAGCAATTACTTCAGTACCCTGAACAAAATAAGGGACTATCCCATGATCTTTCCTGATATATAACTTTGAGTGAAATTCATTTTAACTGCTCAAAACATATGTGTCTAGTCCAGTCTAGTCACCTATATTCTGTCTGGAGTTAAAGAGAAGAGAAAAAAGTCTTCACGGTGTAATTGATGCCACTCACCTGTCTGAGAACAGGAGGTACAAACCCCTTTCTTATTGACCAGAAAGGAACTTACACTAACTTAAAGGAGGTGCTTAGCTTTTACATGGCAAAACTCAAGTAAGGTCAGATAGGTCCCCCCAACCTATTCTATTGTGCATGTGATTGCCTAACTCCAAAAAGGAATATATATTTGAGCAGTTGCGAGACACAAAGGTTGAAGGATGTGAAAAATACCTGAGCTCTTTTACAAAATTAAAAGTGTAAGCAGTGCAATTGTACTGAGCTAAATAGGCCAGTTGTGGACAAAGGAATGATTCATTGCACAGCTGCGATAATTGTTAATAGCAATAGTCTTTAAAAATGTATTCTCAAAAGTTACAAAAGAGAAATTAATGATGTGACAGTCCTACCCTTTAATGGGTCAAGGCATGAAACAGGATTACATTGTGTCCTTACTTCTAGCACATTAGTTAAAAATATAATGCTACTGAATGTGAATCCAAGTGTTCTCAGGATTCCGTTATAGCTGGTTCCAAGAAAATTAAACTGGACAAGAAGAGAGTTATAAGTCTAGCCCTGCAAAAATACATATCTGACTTGTCATGGTCTGTGTTAAACGGCAGGTGAGCCCCAGAGGTTAACTGTCCCTTGCAAAGTAATTAGACACTATTAATGGGTAAGACATACATATACAGAAAAATAGACCCATAAAGAAAGATGAGAACATGCTCATAATGCAATAGTTAATGCAAATCACTGTAAACTGTCTTACCTTTACTAACATGTATATACTTTACAGTGGGCTGATGTTGATACTTGAAATGCTCATGCTACTGCCTTATGGAGAAGAACCTTAACTGTTCCTTCTATAAACATGTTTTTGATCTACTATGCATTATAAAGAGTTTATATATTGCTATTATCTTTCTATTTATTACATACAGTTTGCCTAAATATGCAATATATGACCCTACCACAAAAGAAAAGACACAAAGGTTCCTAAAACCTTGCAGATTCTTAGATTTGCTACAAATTCTGTCTGTATTAGGTAGCGATCCTTATTCATAACAATCACAACCTGCCAAAGTCTGTAACAGCACCTACAGTATTTATAATTGTGTTGTGTATTACTAATGTAGTAAGTAATATGTTGAGAAAAAGGAAGGTCCTTGTTCTAAATCTCATGCAGATCCTATGCAGGATCAGGCAGGTTGTAGAACTTCCTGCATTGCTGTCAGCCTGGACATAACATGAGGTAAGGGGGAAAAGCTTTGATCAAGGTGTTTGATAAAAAATTTGGTTTTCTAAGGAAATAATTCACAAGTTGTTTGTCTTGCTTAATTAAGATACCTCTGTTCTTCTGCTCCACAGCCAATTGTTTTTCAAGTGTTTCCCTCAGTTCTCGTTCCCTGAAGAGCTCCATCTTCAGTTCTGTCTTTTCCAGTTGGACCTGTTTTTCTTGAGCTCTGGCATTGTCTATAGCAACCTTTAGTAGACCCTGTTCAAAGATAAAGTTCAATAATGTTTGAAGAATGTTAGAACAGCTGACATAATAACTAACTTCTGTTATTTTTCCTTGATTAGTCATGAGATTTTACAAATTAAATAACCCTGTTACTGGGTCAAAGACTCCCAATTATCAACAGCAGATTTTTACTGGAATGAATTTTAACAGGTGGGAGAAAATCTGTAAAATGCTGGGAGACAAGTTTTCCCAGAAAACACAAACTCACCATTGACTGTGCATATAATTCATGTGAAAAAGTTACAGGGATAGGTTTGATCTTTGTAAGAGATAGAGACAAGCCTACATCAGGCACTTGTCTGTGATCAAAACAAAAATCTGTCCCATTGAAAATGAACTGGCAGTCTCACAACTGCATCATCCACAGAATAGCAAATTTAGTCTCTAGCACAACCCAAGCCAATGGAAATTACCAAGGGAGAAAGGCTCTTCCAAATGCTTGCCATTTTCTCCTTATTGTTATTACTATTTTCAAATATTTTCACGTTCCATAGAGTTGCCAAGGAAGACAGGGTTATTGGGATGCTAAGCAGAGGACAGTCACAAAACAGGAAGATACATCAATTTTTAAAAGTCCATTATCTGACCTTGTACAATTGTTATCTCACAGCAGAGAACATAACACAATCTTCTCTCAATTTCTTGACCTGGGATGGTTGAAATAAACTCTACTGGTTTTTTGTTATCGTATCAGGAAGGAATAATTCAGCCTATTCTAAACTTGAGAATTTCAACTTCACAATTCCTCCTTTTTTGCAAGGAAACACAAAGATTCCAACACAGCTAATAACCGACAGTTAGGACACTGATAGGGTATGAAAAAGAGGAGGAGAAACAGAATTGAAATAAATTAACATGGAGAGAGGAAATATTTCCTTTTCCATTTTGCACAAGCCTGGCCATCAGGCTCTTAGGCATACAGCTGAATCTCTGCTTTTGAAGCTATCATAATACAGTAGATAATTAAGCATGGATATGTGTATATGAACCACTATAGATATAAACTTAACTCTTCTGTATCCTAGGCAAGTCTCCTCATAACTTAACTGTTGAGGTAATTTGACTCAACATAGATTTAATTATTGATATAAAGCAAAACAATGCCAGCAAAAGAAACCGAAGAGTACTCTGCAATAGCCCTACTAGGGAGGCATTCAGCTAAGATAAAAGGTTCACACTCAAAATTCAGTTTCAGAACAGCCACTCTACAGACATGAAATCATGTCCCCCAACTCCCAAGTAAGCCTCCTCACCCTCAGGCATGCTTCCTAAATTGGATTCTAGGTTGCATGTTTTTTCACTAAAATTGTTTGAAATATCTCCAAAAAGGAATGGAAAAAGAAGTCAGCATGATGATACTTGAGAAATGGAAAAAAATAATTTTCATGAGTGTTACTCTGCACATTTATCAGACTAGTCTTCCCAATGTCAATGCCTGCTTTGAAATTTGTGTCCCTCAAACTCTTCATTTAAGTCTGTTTTCAGAGTCTGTTATTTTCAGTACTCCTCATCTTCATTCTTAACTAAATTGTGGCCTCAAGTGTTGTCTCATTCAGAGCTTAATGCTTTGCAGCTCTATATTACATTTTAATCTATTAAAGTCCACAGGAGCTGAAAGAACACACCACCTTCCGACTGCAAGGCCCAGACGGTCACCAAAACGATAGACACTACATAAGTATAGAACCACATTTTAAAATATCTAACAATGGTAACACAACAAATGTACTTAGAAACACGTTTAAAGTTTTAGCAGTTTTCTTTAAGAGAATCAAATGCTATTCTAAAATAGCTAAAACACAATGCTATTTTGTGTTGAATGTTACACCTGTATGACTACTAAAGAAAACCACATAAAGCTAAACATAAAACTCTACAGACATATGTAAAGTAAAACAAAATTTGAAATATTTCTAAAGACTTTCCAATCTATTTTTAAAAAAAAGTTAATATCCACCTGAATTCTGTTCCCCCACCATATTCTCCTACATTTACAACCATCATAAACTATGTCTTCTATATGGGATGCATTTGAAATAGTAAGAAACTTAAGTAGGAGTTGTTTATCAATACCTGCTTCTGGCTCACACTTAAACTCCAGAATATTTTAATCTCCTCCAATTCATCACTTACTGGAACATGTGACTCATCCAAATCATTAATAAACCAGATCAAGTGAAATTACATGAAAAGTATTTGTTGATGAAAAGTGTATTGTCAAGTAAGTTTAAAGCTGCAAACACTCTCCTCCCAAATTCTTACAATCCATCTTGTTTAACAATAAAACCGAGCCGGTAAAGCAACTGCCATCTTTACTCAATTCAACTACATTCATGTACATGTTTCTTCTTCATCAAGAACAAACAATTAGTAACAAATGAAAGAGATCATTACATCAAGTGCCCTTTTAGATCACCCCAATTAAAACTTTAGTTTAGCTGTATTTTAATTCTAAGATACCAAATTCTAATTTTCTGCTCTGATTGCTCTTGTTGACTTATCTTTGAAAGATGTACTCTCAGTGCAAAGCCTAGAGATTATTTAGCAAGATGCCAATGTTGGCACCACTTAATGTGTTGATTGGTTGTATTATCAGTAGCAGTTTAAAATAAATTACTATTAAACTATTATTGTCCTTGGCTGACAAAACACAATATTTTGGTGTTCTTTAAAATAATGCTAGTGTGTAACATTGATGTGTGTAATTTTATATTAAGAATTGCTGCAAAGTATGAAGCTGCTAAAAGCATATTACATTTTCTATTGAATTTCTGCACCACACTTCCTCCCCCAGCCTTTCCTTTTTTTACACTTTGTAGCATAGCTAACAGTAATACATTACCTATTGCTGCTGATTATGTCTGAAAAATATTAACTTTTCGGAGCCAAGACCCACTAGGGACTACTTACAAGCTACACAAAATTAAGTTTCATTTTTAGAAGTTAAATCAGTGCACATCAGTAGGCGTCCAATGTGAAAAAAGATCTTCACTAGAGCCAAACTGATGCATATCAAAAGTGCTGTTGCTGCCAATGACGGCTCTAATGCAAAAATACTGGAAATATTCAAGGCAGAAGGGGGTGAGAAAAACAACTAAAAAGTAGAGCTTTCAAAAATCATCAGTGCCCCTTGGAACAGGAATACCAATTTCAGAGTTGCATGAAATTCTATTAATTCTCCCAGTGGATCAGCTGTAAAAGATTATACAAAATACAGTATGTCCAACTTGTATTTGCTATGGCTAATCCTCTAACTTGATATTAAATCAATATGCTGCCAATGACAATGGGAAATGCAGTGCAACAGGGGACATTAGGAAAAAGAAAATATTTCCCTTTAGGGAAGGTCAGATGTTATGGAGGCTGGATAATGATAATTGTAGTGAACATGCTCAGGTTCCAGATTTGTTTTTAATACAGTATGGCTCTATCTGGAGCCAGGCTTCAAACATGGCATGCCATTCTTCCCCTCCGTGTCATTGCTAATACATTTTTCATTCCAATGCAATGTCAAGAATGGACATTTTTTCCCTGGAGATTTACAGACTGATTTTGTTTGTTTACTTTAATGCACTTGTTTTAATAGTTTTCACTGATAAATACTTCAGAAATCTTCCAAATAAAAAGTTAAGCTGATATACGTTTGATGTTTATTCCTATTCTCTGATGTATCCAAAAGGACCATCATGTCAGGGCAGTCTACTGACCCTATAGAAATAAGACATATATCAAACCCCAGCTCAGCCTTAACACCAGTATTACCCATCACTGTTTTTAAAAAATGCAAATAATGTGTTGCCTATTTTGAAAGAGGTGGTGGGGAAGGTATATAGAAGCTCTTTCTCTTCCTATCTACATCTAGTGTGTTCCACCTAACCTACACAGTTACATGTGACATCAAAATGGCCTTACAAGTTAGTCTGATGGTGCACCTACAAGATCATATCCTGCTTCCAACAATCACCCACAGTGAGTGTAAAAGAAAAGCTAGAAGAATAAGGCATGCACACAGTGAAGCTTTCCTAGTCAAACCTCTAGCTTCCAGAGATTTGTAGCTCCCGGGCTTCCTTTTGCAATATTAGATATTCATGGTGAAAACACTTCAAAGTAACATTGCTTCTCTTTTAGTCAGGAAATTATATATAATTTGAATGCTTTAATCATTAAAACTTCTAGTGAAAGGCTCACCAAAAAAATTAATATATACATTTTTAGTTCACATTAGAGGTTAAATTTTGAATATTTACTATTTGTAACTGACTACTGGCTTATAACATAAGCAAGGTAAGATAACACAGCTTGACTGTCTCTACAGATGACTCCAGAAAGACATTTTGTAATATCTCAGATTAAGTATCTCCATCACAGGCAAAAGCATATTGCACAAATATAAATGACATTTTAATGCTTTCTCTGAAAAATAAAATCATTCTTTTGAATTTTAGAGAAGACAAATAACATGAAGTAAAACTGCGATTTTTACTTTATTCAGCATTTGCAATATTTTTCTCTTGTGTATTTAGTTGTAGATGGTAACAGTGCAGGAGACTCACAGCAATAAAGCCAGTAGTTTGTTTTGTTTTCATAGGGGAATTTAGTTTGTAATCATGCATTTCTTTTATTAATATCAATGGGATACTTGCAACTTATTTTACATATCTCTTTAAAAATACTTAGCAACAGGACTGTATCAATACAATACAGTCTTGATAGAAAGATATAGCTATCAGGGTGCAACTAATTCATCCCTTAGATATTAATGGAAATCCAGCTCAGCAACAGTAAAGATTCATACTCTAAAAGCTTAAAAGAACACTACTATTAACCAAGAATATTGCAGTATCATGAAAGGCTGTGGCTGTAACATACTTTGGCATAATAGGACCATGACTCAAAAAGGTGAACTTAGGCAAGGGGTACAGAAACATCTTTAGCCTTCTCACTAGCACCCACACAGAATTTTGCTGTGACCCACCTTCCATCACCCTTCATCCTCCCTGCAGCTGCACATAGACTTCCAGCATTTAATCTGGAAGAAATCAACAAATATACATTGGGAGGGAACAGACATATCACTTCATTTAAACTCTCTGGGGAAATTTATTTTCTCTTCCTTTTAGATGTGCAGATATACATCTGAATAAAAATATATGTCCCAAATCTCATTTCTATATTTTATGTGTGTATTTGTTTAATTATATTTTGTTAATTTATTATTTGCATCTCAGCAGTCACCAGCAAGAAAAAAACCCACATTGGTTGTTCTAAGTATTGTATACTGTTACGATCTCCTCTTTAGATTAACAATTAATTAAACGTATTTTTGTTTCAATTAAAGTATTTATGGAGAAGTAAGAAAAACATATATACAATGTACAAAAGGAAATAAACCTAACTACCAGCCCCTGGTGACAGCGACAGCAAATAGGCTTGTCTAACATTTGCCTAAAATTACAAATTAGTGATTAGGGGCTATCCATTTAACTTCAGTATGGATGAAAGACACAGACTCACTTGTGTTTAGTGGCCAATTTTAAAGGAGGACTCAGATGTCTAAAATGGAAGTATGCATAGTTAGGCACCAAACTAATAACGTAAGCTCCACAGCACCTGAAAGACTTTTAGCACATTTTTTCAAATATCAGAAGTGTTTAGAAATATTGGTTCACATACCCAAAAACACTGTCCCCATGGCAAGTTTTACGATCCTCCTTACCCTGACAAAGGTCAAAATCAGAGCTCCTAGTACCCATACAGTACCCTAATCCTGTCCTATTTTAAACCAGGACAGGCTCTACAGCCTCTTCCGGAGGTATCCAAGGTCAATATTATGCAGATCCTCTGGATCCTGCACCTCACACAACTGAGTATGCACAAGGGGATCACAGCACAGATATCTACCATCACGTTCATGCACACTGGTGTAGCCAGAGGCTGCTTGCCTATGTATTCACATGGCCATCATATCCCTAAAAACCAGGCAACCTCCACTACCACATGTGGTAGATTGTGCATGCACCGCGGTTCCATGACCTATCAAAGATGTATACTTGCCTTTCACAAGCAGACATATACCTTTTCTAGAAAAGGAAACATCCATATTTTTGTCATGCATGACCCTGAGGAAAAAAACCCAGCGTTTACCAAACCCACTCATCTGCCATTTGGCTAGATCTCTCCTACTTTCTGTTTCAAAAGCACCTTAGTGCTGGAGGCGGGGAACAGACTGCAGGCCAGGTGATCTTTTCTAGAAAGTTAGATCTGCTCCATTGCTGCATAGCTCCAGCAAGAGAACAGTGAGGGATCTCACTGCTCCACTTCCCCTTTGAAAGGGATATGAAATTGATCTGGACCAAAGGAAAGCAAAGAGGAATTTACCCAGCGACAAGAGTTCAACTCTTGTACTGAACACGCCATGGGTTGCAGGTAGTGTTTATGTATTTCCTAGCAAAATCACAAACGATATTGCAAGCAGGTACCATAGTACAGCCTTTCCCCTTTCCACAAATCCATTAATGAGTTCAAATTTGTAGTTAAATACCTAAAACTCTGTTCTGAAAGTGTCAGTACTACAGTATCTAACTAATTTGTGGGGCTGGGGTAGCCCGCTCTCATTGCAATAATTGCTAAAAATGGACACCATTTTAAATGGCATTGATTAGAGAAACTGCCACTATTGTGTAGGTTATCGTAATAGGCTACTGTTTTAAAAATAATATTTAAGTTTTTCTGCACAGGTGGGAAAATTAAACTAGCTGCTTTTTTTTTTTTCTTTTTCTGTAGCTTTATAATGTTGTCCTGGTAGAGATTAAATGGAGGCTGGGGGGGTGGGGGAGTGGGGAGGGGCAGGGAGAGGGGAAATACCTTGATGTTATATGAAAGGATTCCCAAAGATCTGTGGAAACCACGTAATTCAACGTGAGGACATACTGAAAAAATCCAAAAGGACTTATGTCCCACCTATTTAGCCTGATAGATGATTCCTCGTGAAGCAGAACCCCAAGGTAAGGAGCAGTAAGTGCAAAAGCACAATGACAGAAGGCATAAAGAAGTCTCTGGCTTCTTTAAGGTGTTGCCTTTTTTTTTTTTTTTTTTTTTAGCTCTTCACTCCAGGTAAGAGTAGGGTTGTTTGTGGTTTGTTTGTTTTTTAAAATTAATGACTGAATTTCACATTCATATTTTCTGTAAAACTGAATGTGTTCTTGGCAAATTACTCCTGGTCATTTATCCTGAAGTAGTCCAGTGCTCTCATGTTCAATCACAAGATTAGCTAACCTGTTGATACTGAATGCTTTGCTCATTAGGTTGCTGTCTAGAGACACTGAGTGCACACATTTGTCAAAAAAATTACTAAGAACTTTCCTGTACATGCATGCACAGATAAAACAGATGTACTTTGCTAACTGTATTTCTTCCTTCAAAAAAATTACATCCTTTAGAGATTGCAGCAGATCTATTAGAAGAATGCTAGCTGTTGTAGAATTATCTGGGTTTATGATTTAAATATTTAAGTTCCTAAGTCTCAGAACCACAAAAAGCCATCACAAATATGCTCCTTCAGACCAGGCAGATATAGCAATACTGTATTTTTTCATTACTAGATCTCAAAACATCACCAATGAATGGTTCACATGCATTTCATAAAACAGCTCTGAAGTGTCATAAAATTTAATGAGATTGCTTAAGAAAGTAAAGCAAGCAGGATTTGGCCCTACTCTGTCACAGAGTTTGCTGAATAGAATACAATTGATTTTATGTATTTGCAGGAATCTGCAGGGGAAAATACTGTGACAAATACATTAGAAGTTAGTAGCTAAACAGATGAGGCTTATTTGGAATGAGTACAATATGGCTGCATTATTTCCTGCGCTATCATTTTGCTTCTGCATGCAACATGCAACCATACTGTTGCAAAAGTTGCATCTGGGGAACACATGATCACTGAATTCCTGGACAAAATAATCTTCATTCTAACATGAAACACTAAAATCTTGGCTCCAAGCTATATGCTAGTGTATACCTTAAATAATATTTGAATCAGGCTGTACTGTACACACAATAGACATCATAACTACCGAATAGGAAATCTGCATAAAATTTGGTAATACCCTTTGAAGTCTATTCTTTGAAGACAGTACTTTAAGTGAAATGAGCCTATTTATAAAATAACTGCATTTTTGTGAATGCTTTTATGGCAGACACATTTCAAATAACTTTAAATATAATTTCCACCTTAGCACTCCAGAAATTTAAAATAACTACTTATTAAAGATGTGTTTCTCTGCTTAGTAAATGAGATAAAGTTAAACAGTAAGATACATTTCATTAGCCTGTAATAAAAAGAGCATTTAAGACAAAGGTTGTTAAACACACCAATGTAATTTTCATCGAATTGTCTGCTGTGTTTTAATATACAATCTGTATTTTTATGTACTGTATTTGACAGCTTCTAAATTCATTTGTTTGCTGTGGTTCCTTTAAAACCTAAATTACTAGAAAGTTTCAGTAAATTAGTTGATCCAAATAATCTTATGAACTGATTAAGCTAGAATGGTTATATTAATTTAGACAAATCTGCAACTGGCTCCTCTCCATCCCTTTAAGCTGATCTACTGAAAGGCCTACCTGGATGTTAGTCAGAAGGGTCTCTATGGAGGACAATCCATCAGGGAATAGAAAAGGAGATGGAAAACCTGGAGGTAGTGGTTGCCCGTGCCCAGTTAGAGAAAGTTTGTCAAGGCTGTCTCTTGCGGTTGGTGTGGAGAGCGGGGTCTCATCTGTATGTGATTGAAACAAAAATATAGAACAAGTTACGCTTGTCTGTTTTTATTAGACCTCAGTAATGGCTTCCCTAGTGGTTTCCAGAACATTTATTGCAAATTGGTTCCTGCTATCAGGAGAAAATGCTTTCTGCTGAATTTTCTTTAATGAAAAAGCTGTGGAGATACAACAAGATAACATTAATGAGTAACTTTATAAGCCTTTTAAATGCAGTCTCTAATGAGACTGAGTTTACAGTGCCATAGAATCTTTTTAAAACAAATATTATCTCACATATACTTGTGATAATATATTCAGGCTGACTTTATGGGCACCTTCCCAATTATCTCATTTTAGTTTGTGTTCTATTTGGATTGACAATAGAAGATTTTCTACTATGACATATATTTTGTATACGAGAAGTATTTGAATATGAGGCTTCCCATACAATTAACCCTTCCCGCTCTTAATGGTTTCACTTACAGCTCAGAAGATTCTGCAATACCGAGAAAAAATACAGCTCCTCAATGTATTTTTAATGAAGCAAGTACACCTGATTCCCACAATTGAAACATGCTCTGAACAATACATGAAATTAACAGCATGGTTAAAATCACTGGCCTAATTTTTTTAAGCATGGACATCTTCTAACAATTAGTGCTAAACTCCTTAGTGGGATCTTTGTAACAATCACATCTGATCAGTTCTGACATCACAATGGGAAAAAAATTCCCACAGCTTGAAGACTTCTAAGATTGAAGTTTCACACATAATCTATGAATGGATTATAAAGCAAGTGAAAAAAAAACCCAGAAAACAAAACCCCCCACAGTTAATAGAAACTTCAATACTCTGGTTGGGTTCATTTTGTGGTTTTGGGTTTTTTAAACAATTTTATAGACTACTACTGATATAATACAGAAATTTAGGTAAATTTCTTTGCACCAGATGTTAATCTGGATTCTTCAAAAGGAAAACTATCTATACATATATAGACATACATTTATCCGTACATACTCTTCTTACCAAGGGCTCAGTCATTAACTGACACATATTGATTATTCTCAATACAACACAAGGACATCAGAATGCAGTCTTGGTATTACGCAGATCTCTGCACGCCTATTTGACTACAGAAGAGTTTGTCAGACTTGCTCTTTTCCATTTGGGCTTTGGTCATTATAAGATATCTAAGTTTGAGGATATTTTAATTTGGTTTTGTTTCTGCACTTCATTTAATTATAGTTTCAATAATAGTTATATTCATCTATTCATCCTATTATGCATATTAGAAATAATATTATATGAGAGTTATGATCCTAGTTGCCTAAAAGGAGTTCTCTCTTTGACTGGGGTGCAGTATTTTCTTATGTGGACATACTCTAGGACCAGGAAAACTGAAATCTGCAGCAACAAAGGGTTAAGAGTATATGCTTTGTCAACCTCAGGACCAGAAAACCGTAAGACAAAATCCCAGTTCATTCCAAGAGTCCCCATCCAGCGTTACTCCAGAAGGAAGCAATCTCCATCAGTCATGTTAAGGTGCAACATCTTGCCCCATCTCCACACCAGCTCTGTTGTGCCAGCCAGCATTTACAGTGCTAGATTAAAAGCCTCATCCACTATGTCCCTCTGCAGAAATACCCAAACAGCCATTTGGATATCTGCTTCTGGGCTGATCCCACTTAATCTTTCTATAGCCTTGATCACTTAATCACTTTCTATAGTGAAGAGAAGAAGACACCAGTTTCAGGTACTAATCCATCTGAACTACCACAGGCATCTACTGCAGGAGGAGACCAACATTCCCCGAGAAGTGTCTGTTGCCTTTAAGAGAAGCCTATGATGACTCACTCAGACGGAAAGTTGTACTTTTGGTGAGATTAGTTCTACCATGGATGCTGTTCTTCCTACCTCACTGTGGTTCAGGCTGAGAGTAACGCACACAAGGAGTAAGACCCCATTTCATGTCCCCCATTTGTCACAATTTGTGCCACAATTACCGCTTTTTCATAAAGTCATCATTCAAAAGCTTACCAAGGCAAGCTTTGTGAAAGGAATTGATGTTGACCAAGGGAGGAAGACTTCAGCCCACTCAGAGTCAGAAAAGATTTTTTCAGCTGTATTTAACTTTTCCAGTCATATCACAGTGTTGAAAAAAAATGACTGTAGATTACTGAACAATTTCCTATCTACCTTACCAAGATTCAAAGCAGTCCCTGAAACATGCACTCTTTGGGTGTACCATCTGTCCTCATGCTACCCCACAACAACACGGAGGTCTCTGTAGTCATTTTGTATTAACATACTAAAATTTGTCCCTAAATATGATTTTTTTCTTTTCTTACATACCAGATAAAAGTGACCCACTTAATTTCATAAGCCTTAATACACTTAAAAATTATGCTCTTCCATGCAATAACTGAGACACAGAAAGCTCCTAACACAAGTTTTTCACAGAATTTAATCAAGGGATAAAGTTTTTTACTGTATTACTACTTTGAAATTAAATACATATTATGTTTTCTGTACTTTGTGCATGCTCAAAATACATTATGAAGTTTGCAAAGATTTTCCTAACAATGTGTGGCATGGTGTTGCAATAGGCAAAGAAACTCCAAAAAAAAGGTTAGAATGGTATGAACTCAAAATAACGTCCAAACTCTTATGTTATAATAAATGACAGAAACAAATTTACACTGAAGGGTAAGACTAGAGAGCTGAACTTACTATGAACTTATTTTAATGAAACATCAACTCAGAAAAAAAAGACTAATGTGACTTTGTTTTCTTGATGTCCCATGTGAAATAAACTTTGAGTGTGAGTATGTTTGAAACAGAGCAAATGTACATATTAGACACAGGAAGCATGGATATTTGTGGATGTGAGATAAGCAACGATTGAGGGAACCTTGGAAAAACTGCATTTTTAAGAAAAAACACACTGTAAACACAGCCAATTAAAACATAACCGCCTATCTTAGTAGCAAAATAATACGACCTCTTGCCATTACAGCATTAAAAATCTTCCATTCCTGCAGAAGTCCTCTTTTCTTAATAGGATAAGATATCCTTGTTTCCAGATAATCATTAGCCTAATATCTTTTAAGCAGTTGCAAAGGAATTACTAACGTTTCTCTTAACCTACTAGCAGAGCAACACTGCAAAAATGATGAGCCCTTGCTGGGAAACAGAGACTTGGCATTTTAAGTCTAAACGCATCAAAGGAAGCATTCGAAGACAAGTCAGGGCAAGAGGGGAAAGAGGGTCAATCTACAACTCCATTGTCAGAGTTGGGAGCACAACAGTGTAAAGAAAGGGGGGGGGGGGGGGGGGGGGGAGAAGAAAGAACAAGGCAGAACAAAGAAGTGTCCGAGCCTGCCTTGGCTTGCGCTGGGAACTGAGATGTTATAAATTAGCAAATAAACAAGGATGGGACAAGCTGTTACCCAAGCCTCTACAGTATCTGAGCAGAGATGAATATGTGCCTTGACATATGAACTAAATCACCGTAATAGGCAAGTCTGAATGCGACACATATCTTTAAAATATTTGTAAACGCTACATCCACTCTATCCATTGTGCCTCAATTTCCAAAATTCACGTGGTTTTGTTCAAACCAGATTTTATCTGCTAACAGCAGCTGGTTTGGGCCAACTACAACAAACATTTTTCACTGTATTTGGTTTGTTGCCATTCTATTTTATTCTTTCACCAGATAACATGGAAACAGACATCCTGGAAGCTGTGACAGCTATTTAAACAATAACAGATGAATAGAGGTAGCTATTCTCTTGTCTTTGTTCCTAAAAGCAAGTAGGTTAAGTTCAGACTGGTCACCAATCAAACTGGAGAATATTGATATTGCCAGGATTTGAAAGCAAGCGATAATAGCTGCCTCCAAAAAATACTATAGAGATTACCGTCTTTCTGTAATCATTTAACCTTTTTTTTGTAATGCATCTTGATGCTTTTTTATTCTTTGTAAAATATTTCACATGCATTTATTCCTAAAACAGGCTCATTCATACCATTTGAATGATGAAAGAGGAACACATTTTCACTTTTTACTATCATAAATCTGGTGCATACATTTTTGTGGAAACAATCTATTCCATTTGGTTTAATACGATTCTACTTTATGTTCTCAAACACCCTTTATTACCAAGTTTTATATGTCACCTTCCTCAGAGTTACAGGTGTGAGAAGCTCTTCTATTTTAATTAATCTGCAATTGTTGATTTATATTAACACAAAAGAACAGGGAGTCCCATGTCCTGAACTGAAATGTTCACCAACCTCGGGCACATTTACAAAACAAGTCCCCTTGCTCAATTCCCGTATCAGTTGGCTGTTTATATAGATTTGGTCATTCAAGATTCACCCTGCATATAACTAGGGGCAATGTGAGATGACTGTGAAGGATGCTAACGATCTGTAAAAGGAATGTACAAAAACTAACGCTAATAAAAAACTTTTGGTTTGTTTGTTGTTTTTTTTTAATTTACATTTTAGTTTCTTCTTTTTATGCCAAAAACATTTCTCCAGGACATCCAAATACTCTGAAATTAAAACATTTGCAACTGTGGCAGCTGGAAATCTGGGGAGAATATAAAATATTCAAACAGACTGACTGACTGGTTGTGTTTCTGTAACATTTCAAAGAGGCTGGTGCTCTCACAGTTAACAATACCATTGGAAACGCTGTCCACTGGGTTCTATTTCTTGGCTTGGTATGTTTGCCTGAGGACTTTGGGAATAGTAACTCAACAATAATGAAATATGACTAAAAGATTAAAAGCTTACATGGAAAGGACCACAGCTACTAAGAATGTGGGTTTTGGATGTGTACATTGCACACGATGGCTTTACACCTGGTGCAGTCACATATTTTTGTGCAAATAGGTCTTACAGAACTCATACATCTGTATATCACTCCTGTCATTATGGACCATTTTCATAAGGGGCACAGCTTCAAAATAAGCTCACTTTCACTTGATGTAAAGGACTACACAGCAATAAAAGTACATAAGAACCTAGTTCTCTATATGTACACTTTAGAGGTAGGTTTAGATGCAGGACTTGCCCATCAACAGTAAGACTCATATTTACTGACTGAATTTAACCACTGAAAATGCAATATTCTAGCTTGATGCTTGTCCTTTTTGGAAAAGAGAGCTTCAATTAATACATTTACGGTATATTTTGAATCCTTTTAAAGAAAATGCAGTCTCTACAGATCATTCTTCACTACCGCACAGGTTCACTGAGCATGCTGCAGTCAGAGTTCTCTCCATAATGGCAAATCAGAGCCAGATGGAGAATCACCCCCTGAACACAAGATCAGGGACATCTCTTTCTCCCAGGTTCAGTGATATCCCTTGTATGCTGGTACTTTGTAAACCAATTTATTTGTAAACACAGACGAAAAAACGGAATGCATTGCTAGCTGGAATCAGGACGTGGAGGTTTGGAAACAGGGGTGACTTCACAAGGAAACAGGGACTAATCAAGATGTGAGGGAACACTGAGCTGAGAAAACAGGAAAGAAGGACACTCAAGGTGTCCGAACACTTTGGAAAGGGATAAAAGGATTGGGATTATGTGGTGAAGGAAGGGAGAAAGAGAGCTTAGGAACAAGAAATTTACACTGACTCAGCAAGAAATAAACAAAACAGTTAAACTGTTTTTTTTTTTAACACAGCGTATTCTGTACAATTAATTTTTGCAGTATTCCAAGAACTGTTGTTCAATGTAAATTAAATTTATAGCTGTCAATAGCAAATATTTAAAAATACGTTACTTAAAGAGCATGTGTTTAGTTTTGTTAAGGAATTACTGGTATAACATCAGTATAAATGAATGGATAGAGTTGGGAAAATATATCCAAAAAGCAAAAATGTAATTAGTGGTGATGTTCCAGCTGTGAGGATTTCTTCGGGCTTTTTGGACTAGATCAAGTTGAGTTTATTCTTCATTTTACATGTCCCTAGGAGGGCCTCAGAGTCAATCAGCGCAACTTATCTAATTTTCTCTTTCAATAAAAGGATTATTTTAATAACCTTTATCTTAATTTGCAGCCTATTACTGATTTGGGCTGGGTCAAGCAGTATTTGCTGATTTATTTATTCTAAGGATTTCACAATACTTCAGAATAAATTATCATTCATATTTTTAAACAAATGTATTTTACCATACAATTGAATGTTAAAATGCCAGTGATATTTCCACTTTGTGTACCTTGGCATCATAACACATAATGTACAAAACAAAATTATATGTTTCCTCTGTCTCCATAATAAAAATTATCCTGTTCACTCACAGAACTTTTCCCACAATTTTTATAGTGTATAGAATGGTCAGAAATAACGAAGAAATGGGATAGTCAGAGATGATTCTGCATATATTTGATAATTATAAAGTACAAATATCCTGAACACCTGACAGTAATTTACATTAATTAACTCTAAAGAAATATAAATTCCTAAAGATAAAATGATGGTTAGACAGGTACACTAAATACCTTAAATGCATTTTAAGTAATAAATTAGTGTAAATACATGGTACTTTATAATATTATAACCTGCAGTTCTTAATTATGAGAACTATGTCCGTTATTTCTTTTTTAAAGATCCTTATATGCTACTGGCAGGGGTTGGATGCAGATTAAGGCCATCTGTGCTTTGGATGCCGAAAAAAGTATAAATGTATTTTACTGGTTAATGTCAAATGTCCCAATTAGAACTCTGCTAGCTCCACTCCATCAGCCAGGCGATACTGAGTACTAAAAAGAATGTTTCCTGGCTTCATAGCAATTCTATGGGAACTACTTATATGCATGTGGAGGGTTGTGTATATGTGTCTCCCTATAGGTTCAGATGAGTCATTCAAAGTTTTTTCTAAAGTCTTGCTGAGGGGTGTCCATAATCATCGATGCAGTAAAGGGATATCTGGTTAGGAAATCAAAACCCACCATTCATGACACTAGCTATTTAATCTCCTTTACTGCGTTGGCTACAGAAGCTGGCTCCCTCACCTAGGTAGCCTGATTGTACATCTAGCTTTCCTAAATGTATGCAGAATCAAAGATCAAGCCAAGTAGTTTGAGTCTGAGCTAAATTCCTGATTAACATCAAACTTCAAATTAGGGATCGGACTTAAAGACCCCATAATTAATGCATTGTACACTAAACCTCACATTTTCGGAATTATGGACATAAATATGCACATCTCAACTGATATAAGCAATACGCAAGGCAATACATCCACAGTATGCATACTTATTTTTGTGCTGCCTGTTCCTTCCTATACTTTAACTGTCTCCATATGGCTACTGCAAAATTCAGAGGAAAAAATGTAACAGAAGGCAACAATTGCATTTTGCTAGATCTTATCAGTTCATTTCAAGTGCCTAATGATTTGGATTAATAATCGTCTGGACATGTTTCATGGGAGTTGAAAAACATATATTATTTGGGGATTTAAGGTGATTTAAAAAATAAGGAATATCAGTAATATTAGCATCTTTTTCACTGTTAGCTGAAATAACACCACTCCTTTTTTGTATGGATAACCATAGTTAGAAGGGAATTCTTGATAGGAGCACAGCTGGTAACTTGTAAGATGAAGGTTTTATGGTAATACCTGGAACTGCATTGTTCTCACAATGTTTTTCTTGGTCCATGTTCAGTTAATAATTCTAATATTCATTCTCTTCAGGGGAGGAAAAAAAAAAAAAAAAAGGTCAACATTTTCAAGAAGTCCGTATCTAGCAATGTTGCAATTATGGCCCATTTTCTTGGTAATATGATGACAGCATGAATCAGATGCCCAAACAGAAAATGAATAGACAGTGATGTGTCTGTGCAACACTCGTCAGCTGTCATTCATTCAGTAACACATAACCTGTCCGACACCCTCATCCCCAGAGTGCTGGCAAGCAGATGAGGTTGACCAGGCATGCTTGGCGCCTGGTGTAAAGTGGCAGCACAGAAGTCAACAGTACTGCATTTCACAAATAAATATGTCAGAGAAGTTCAACAGAGAAGACAAAAGAGATTTAGACACTTTGCATTTATGGTAGCTTATACTGGTCATCTGTTGCAACAGAAAAATATTTAGCCGGTCAGAATTTGTAAAACTGGATTTATAGATAAATGTATGTGTTCTGTTTAACTGAATATTCTTACAGAATACTGTCATGTTTCTTCTTAAAATAACATGAGAGAATATCGTATTTTAGATAAAGATATAAAATGTTCAGTGACAGTGCTTTTTGCAGAAATACAAGTTTAAAACACGTATACTTATATTCACTTTCCTGTAAGAGCCTATTAATGCCCATGCTTTTGATAACTTCTTTTATGAATACTATCAAGTGCTTCTAATATTCAGACTGACTGTGTATTAATTAGACCACTGAGTAAGATGACCAGTCTAAAAATGCAGATCAAGACAGAAACATACTAAGAAAACTTGTTCCCAAGCTTTCTCCGTGCCAAAATTCTTATCCCAGATGTATTAATGCCTCACTCTCACAGCCAAAGATGCCAATAAAATAAAATAATCAAGAAAGAGTCAGATGGACTTATCCAACACAGCTCTATGGGCCTATTGGGTAATAGATTCAGGAATTCTTGAATATGCAAGGAAAAGCTAAAAATAAATTGGAAGTGCAGGAGAAGAAACCCTGCTTTGATAAGAAAGTACCTAGGGTACTGTGCTGGTCAAGCCCTGCAGTCATGTTTCCATGACGTTAAGGGTGTTTTATCATCAATAGTTCAGTAACATCCAGCCTTTGCTTAAGTACCCAAATGGCAATACATACTTTTTACATCATCTTTGCATTACATTTGGAGTCATCATCTGGTGACTCCAAGAACTCTTCTCACATATAATACAGTAAAAAAGATGTGAAGCATCCCATTTTGACAAATTCCCGCCAGTAAAAGTACAAAATGAGTGATCAGGTTTAGTATCATGAAGCAGTATAATGCATAGGCTTCCTTATTTTGGGGGTTAAAACCCCCATACTTGAATAAGAAGCTATCAATTACTTTTAATTCTCTTTTCTAAATGACTTCACAGTAGTTTGTTTTGTGAGGTGTTTTTTTTTTAACAGATATAATAAACAACCTTAATGTGTCTATCTATGGAATGGTTCCAGTACTCAGATGCAAGTGCTGTAGACAATAATTGATGTACACATTTTGGATTATATGGTTATGATATCCTAATAGAAATTTGGCTGTCTGCCTATGGGAGTTCAATATGAGTTTCATAGTTTATAGCATCAGAAACAGTCCTTTGCAATATTATAGCCACATTTCTCAACCCATTGCCTATGGATTATATCCCAATATCTGATTTTCACAGAAATCCATAATAATAAACAAACCAAAATCCCCAAACCTCAGAGTGCTCAGAAACAAAATTCAGAATGGAAAGGCAAGCATTTTTACATCTGATATGATTCCTCATGCAATTCATTCATCAAACATCTGCAACAAGCTGCCAGAATCTGTCCATTAGTGAGATTTCTATGGCATTCACTAGCTTGATGCTCACTGATAGAATAATGCAGAAGTTTTACCTCTAATGTTTTCTGCTCCATTTGAGGCATCTAATTTACAGTGAGATTTGGCTTGCATGTGTCTTCATGTCTTGGAATATGTAATTTATGCTAATATATCAGAATACATATTAGAGAAGACCAAAAAATATCCGTTATGTATTTATGCATTATGGGTCACATTCATCACTGATTTAAGAAGATAAAAAATAGTTTGGAGTGATCATGTAACCTGTATCAGTTTCATTTACATTAGATACAGAAAATTAAGGTAACTTACAAAGCAAACATGCCACATACTTGCTGGTAAACTAAAATCTTTCTCAGGATCCAGTTTAAAACCTTCGTGCAAATTAAATATTGCAGTCAGTCTTATATCTCTATTGTATCATAATATCAAGGGAATATGCATTGTTGTATGTACAATATACAATGTATGTACAATATGAGTTGTAACTCCACTACAGGGACAGATCTTTTTACTAATTCTGATCACATCAAAATTTTTGTGAATGTTTCCATGTTTATGTGAATAACATAATTGAAAAAATATTTATTCCAATACTTAACTAATAATAAATGCTATGTAATAGAAGCAAAATACAAATCCTAAGAGTGGTTCAAATGCTCTCTACTGTTCTTTGATAATTCATATATGTGATAAATGTACATAAACAAAACAGGAATCAAAAGATCTTTACCGTTATGGTACTGTGAAAACTGTTACTACCTAAACAAACTGAAAGAAATTGCAGAAGCTTTATTATCTTAACTTGATGAGCTCCTTACATATTTATAACACTTTTATTCAGTATCCTGATAGCAGGTTGGGTTTTAGCCCAGCTAGTAAAAGAGCAAGAGCTGCTTCACGAAATTACCACCCTGCATGGTTCTGTGAACTGCTGCACCCAGAAGACTGAGATGAGAAAGTCACAGCAACCTTAGTGATTTTTTTTCAGGTCTTCAAAGGACGCCAGTGCTACTGATGCAGGCTGCTCTTCTACCAAATTTTAGGACAATTCAACGAGCTCAAAACCTAAAATTAAATTCTTCTTTAATTATAATTTTCAACATCACTTTCCTTTGTCTTCTCTTTGTCCTAGCTTTTCTGTAACTCAGTATATTCTACTGCTTCCTCCAGCCTTTTCCTTACTTCTCAAATGTTTTTCTCAGTAATGCTTTCTGTTTTGGTAGTTTCTTCCCCTTTCAAGATATGAAGAAATGAGGCTGCTTGTTGAAATTTCAAGTCTAACTAAACACCAGAGGAGAAAAAATACAGTTAGGGAAAAATAAAAGATTGTGAGAGAAATCTGAAGAGACAAATCAGCCTAAACGATCTCCATATTTGCAAAATAAAACAGATCATGACTTCTTTTCTGCTTATTCATTTCCACATGTAACACTGTGAAAACAAGATCTAAATCATTATCAAAACAGATAAGAGAGTGGAAAATAAACTTTAAAATACATCTTTATTTTATGCTCCATTTTTCTATATTTTGGTGTAATCATAACTGGAGTGGTCCTGATCCAACTTTCAATATTTTTTTTAGAAGTATAAATAATTCAGGACAATATAGATACGTTTACATGGGTATGTGTAGGAAGGTTCAACATTGGGTCCAGTGGTTTGAAATATAATGAGCATTTTACTATCTCTGTGGTCTATAAAACCACATCATTTTCACTGTGGAAAGCAAATGAAGATTTGTTCAGTACAAAAGCAACAGACATCTTAGACATCAATACAGCAGAGATCTGTCACAGATATTCTTGGCTTTGTAGAGGAAATAAAGTTGAGTCAATGATCTAACCGTATACTTAATCTCAGTTCCCAAAATGATTAAGAGTACAGAAGCCAATTCGAAGTCTAGTATGTGCCTCATAACCTCTACACAATGTGTTAAATTTGTGTTTGAGGTTAAGAACAGGAGGGACAGACACACAGACACGCACACACACACACCACACACACCCCTACATCCACACACAGACACACACCCCGAAGGGAACACATTCAGAGAAACTTTACTTTAACCCTATCACTATTTTTGCCTGTTCTGTCTTTGTGCAGCATTAAGGGTGGTATTGTACAGTCCCATTACACAGCAGATGTTAAATGCAAAGCAAAATAGTCAGTTGTAAATGATTGATGATCCTCTTTCTTTACTATTTCAAAATAAGCCCTGATTATTTATATAGTTTTGGACACTGTTTGAAAGCATCATATTAAACCTAAACAATTGATCCATTTTTCAATGGCTTTTGTGTGTAATGTATTATGCATGTTTTTGCATTCTTCTGTGCAAAAGGCCCTGGTGTATCAGAAATGTTTAGAGTTTTGAGGGCTCCACCCAGTCCATATGGTAGATTTGCTCTGTGTGTAAGACCTACCTTTTTCCACCAGGTCCATATGGCAGGCTTAAGCTAGCCAGGGTCTTCTATCCTCCATTGGGGCCATATGGCAAAGAGAGCTTGGTGAACACTCATTTACCTTGTATTAATATTTTATATGTCACTAGCACATACGCATACATACAGACATATATGAACTGATCAGATTGGGTAGAACAGACTTAGCTACTGAAAATACTTTAGGCACATATGTGATACACCTATGACAATATGATATGAGATGTGGACTCTGTTTTTTCTGGTTTATTAGAAACATGAAAACTCAAATATATAATTTATCAAATTATTTGATTAACTCACGGTTTAAAATATTTTGACAGATTATTATTGAACTATGCTAACAAACTGGTAGAAATTAATACAGACAATATTTCACTATTAGATTTCAGTATTACCTTACATGAAGAGAACCAAATCCCTTGAATACACCTACTACCAAAGTGTGGAAACTATAGACAGTGAAAATATTTGTTTAAAGAGTCACCCCTATGCTGCCCTACTAATAGCACATTTTGAGTATGTAACCGCTATCTTACTATATTTAAATGAACTGGCAGTAAACCAGACAATAATTCAATGTAGACAGTGAAGTATATGCACAGAGAAAACTATTTACAAGTGTCATGTAAATAAGTTACTATTTCTTGCAGACACTATACCCCTACTATTACTACTGGAGTAAAAAGACGAGAGTATCATCCCAGAGGCATAGTATCTTCCTTCTACTGTCTGTATGTTTCCTGAACCACTAGAACCAGATGCTACAAAATGAGTAAAACAGTTGCATTGGGTTGGATGATTAAGGACATGGATTTAAAATCAACAACAAAAAAATGATGGCAACCTTACATTCTAATCCATATTTTTGAAGTAATTACTCTCAAATTGATACATTGCTTTAGTGTTTACAAGTCAACCCAAAGTTTTGCTGTAATTCTGAAGTAATTTAGGAACCCTCAGCATTTTGTTTATACAGGAAAGATGGAAGCAATTCGTAACATGTTTATGGAAGTTTTATTACACCTACAAGGTGATTTAAGAAATGGAACAATAGTCCCCAGTAGCAGAAATTTTACAAACAACTTTTACTTATTTGAAACTCAGAACATTATGAAATGTAAAAATTATAATATATTGGTTTTAATCACAGGATTTATAGTGCTTTCATCTGGTTTCTTCTTGTTTCAGTTCATGTAAATAACCCTTATGTTGTTAAATGAATATTCAAAAATTCCAAAGAACTATCAGTGTTGTAAATAAATAGCATAGAGAATTCAGAACACGTGTGCATGTGCATGCTTTCATAGTTTATTTTTGTATATAGCATTTATGTTTTGTTCTGCAATCAATCAATAAAATATGGAAGAGTTTTCCACTTTAATATACCTTTACATTTCAAAGGAGGCAAATAACAATCAGCATTTTAAGATACCATGAGTATTTTACTAAAGATTAAAAAAGGGTAACTACTATGCTCATGCCTCTTCCTCCTGTCTTCTTGCTTTTGATTGATTTAGCCAAATACAGCTAAATCAATGAAAAAAATATTTATTAATTTAAAGGGTTAAGAAACATTACCCCAAACCCTTTGCCTCTAACTTTAATTGTAGGAAAGGCACAGTAGGTATCTTTTGTATTTATTTATCCCCTTTGTTTCAGTTGTTCTTTTTTGATATATTCTCTCTATACTGCCTTTTGCATGTTCTGCTTCTGTTTTCAGTTTACAATGTATAGGTACAAACTTTTAATTCTGAATTTTGAAGGATTTGTCTATCTGTATACATACACAGCTCTTTGTGATCAGTGGAGTGCCTAGAAGAGATGAAGAATAGAATCCTTCTGCCTAGGTTATCCAGTCTGCCAGGGAAGCAGTACTCTAAATCAGGACCTAAATTCTCCATACAACAAAGAAGAGAAAGCCAGTGTCCATCAGATGCAGCTGACAGTGCCTAAACTGTAGCAGCTAGATTCTCCCTCTTGAGGTTTTCACGTGTACTTTTCTCATTTCCTGAATCACGCAAAGAACTAAGGACTGTTTGAGAAGCCTGTGTTTCAACAGCATAGATCTCTATATATAATTTGGAACAGAATAAGAAGATACCTAGATAGAATACTTATTTGCGTAATACAATTTAGAGATGGAGAATCTAGTCGTGACTAAAAGTATTAGTACACTGTTAAGATGCTTGTCATGTTAGCATAGCCTACAATTTTAAACACATTTGTATAAATGTATAAACCATAATTTTATGCATTGTACTTTCTCACTTAGTCAGCAGTTTTCTCTTTTGGGAGAACACGTGACATTAGTTCAGCATCTCAATTAATTTTTTTATACTTACATACATATAAAGAAAGAAAAGATATGAACCCGACTTCATAAATATAATTTGGTGGGATTTTGTTAAGGTTTAGAAGTATAGATTTGTATTTGAAATCCTCTGAAGGTTACAGGGTGAAACCTTCCAACAATATCTCCAAGTCTTCAGGGACCAAATCCCATTATGTGGAGTTCAGTGAAGAGGGTAAACACTACCATAAAGAAATACAAATTGCACATATTTCCCATTTAGCCAGTGTCACAAAAGATCACCATTTAGAATTCTAACCAGTTAGGACTTATTCTTGGAGGTCAAGTACCTTGTGAACCTTGTCATCTCACTGATGACATCATATCCCATCCATCAATTCTTTCAGGAGCACACTTGCCATCTGCTCAGCACGCTATAATAACTTATTAGACATATTCACAGGGTAACAATCTGTACAATGACACTGTTATCTTAATGCTGGCACATAGAGACATAGCAGCCATCGTTTCCCTGTCACAGTACAATTATTCTACCTTTCAGCTAAAAAACAAGTTACTTGGATATTTTAACTTCTTATTAAATCATAAGGAATCAATGAATTCTCATCAGAAATATATGTTGACTTTGTGGTGGTTTTTGACCAGGAACTGATAAATTAAGGCTACAGAACAATGTACTAAGTTCAGTTTGATATAACTGGTTTGCACCTTGAAAGTTTTTACTGTCATGCTCATTCTTTAGAATGCAAAATAAACAAATAAAAAACATACAATACAATCACATGCATACAAATAGCACTGAAATCCAACTTATTCTTTGCAAACATATTAACAGTCTAGAATTAAAATTTACTATTTCACTACCTGTCTTAAACATCTCTTCTTTGTAACAGCAATTACTCAGTAGAAATAAAATATGCAGCCAAAGTGCTCATATTAAACCTTAAGACTTTTTGAAATCTAAAAGCAATGGGAATTTTCATAGATGTCTATATATTTTTGCAGCTTTCGCAAACCATGTGTAATATTTAGCATGGTTAGCACAGCTGCTGTCACAGCACTTATGACTTAATAAAAGTCCACTATAACTCTCCCTTGACCTCAAAAAATATTTTCAGAAAAAGGGCAATATTTATTTTGCATTACACAGAATTCATCCTCTGTTCCTTCCTTTGGCTCGTCATTTATTCCAGCTTACACTGTGATCAACATTGTACTAAAATAAAGTCAAGTACAACAGCCGCTCTCTGCCCATCAAAACTCACAGACGTCTGCCAAGCACTTGTAACAGCTGGTGTTACATTAATTAGTTTAAACTATTTATTTCATCCATCTCCAGAGCAGATTGAGCAAAAACATTAGAGATTATTCTAGCATCTGTAAGTGCCCTGCAAACATTAACCAACGAAAGTTAGAATATTAGTCATTAACTTATAGTATATGTGATTCTATATATTTATTGTAAATAAAAAAGAAAATCCTGCAATTTAGCATAGCTCTAGTAAGTTTTCTTTCATTGCCTTTTTATAAATCTGAGGTTTAAAATTATACAAGACTTTGTGCCCATAAAGT
Organism: Falco naumanni; assembly: GCF_017639655.2. NCBI lineage: Eukaryota > Metazoa > Chordata > Aves > Falconiformes > Falconidae > Falco > Falco naumanni. Next base: position 44,447,562 of record NC_054055.1, read on the forward strand.
TTCTTTTTGAAAAAAAAAAACAAAAAAAAAAACCTACCAACCTTATTACTAGAAAGCTATTATAATTCCTGGCAGCACGGACCATTAAGCAATATATGACAGGGACTGGGTGACTCAGTGGATTAGTCAGAAGTTTTATGTCCACTGTTGGAATCCAGCCCTAAATACAGTGATCAAAACAGTGTTATCAAATGGTTGTAAAAATCTCAATTAAAATCACTCCTATAGCCTCTACTAAGTTTTTAGTGAACAACATAATAGATCTTTCACTATTGACAGAGTTCTCACAACTATCTTTTTTCTTTTAATAGGCTGAGAATGGATGCTGGCAAAAGAATGTTGATTATAAGAGGTCCTGATGCTTCATTCCCGACTCAAATGGCTCAGAAACAGAAGCCAATGCAAGAACGGCAGGAGCAGGCTCACAGCCACTGTCCATGGCCTGGCCTCCATCAAAAATAAAAAGCTTCCAACACTGTTCAGTGAAGTACTTAATGTGAGAATACTTATTTTTAGTGCCTAGGACTCATAAAGGAAATCAGAGTCCTGTGCAAACTCTTAAGGGGTAACTCCTTCCTCAGAGAACTCAGCTGCAAATAAGCACAGGGGGAAACAGAGGCACAGAGAGGTGAAGTGCTTTGCCCCAAGTCACACAACAGGTTATTGGCAAAGCTTGAAACATGATCAAAGTCTCCTGACTCTCACCTAGTTCCAAAACATTGCTCCGTGAGTTCTCCCAAAACAGCATCAAAATCCAACAGCTCACTTGCAGAATAAAAAAGCAGGCTAATCTATGTATGAAGTTTACTAGAATCAGACTCTCATCCAATAATGTCCTCAAGTTTGATAGGATTTTTTTTCAGTATTATATTATGAAAATGCATGTTATAATAATAAAAAAGTAGTTATTGAAATTAAATGCAACTAAAAATAGTAATCTAGTTTATCAGTTTAGAAAGCTATACCTACACTCAAAATATTCGTATTTACAAACAAAATTAATTAACAGGTTCACTGCCTCAACAGTAAGGTGAGAAAAGCAACCTGACATTTACATTTGGTTAAAACATAGATCCTGATCCTGTGATATGGCAGTTGTTTAAAGCTCTGGCTGACTTGTTATGGCTTGCTATGGTCATGTAGAAATGAGTGTAAGTAATGGAAACTGTTGAAAAAACTATCAGCTATTTTCACTTCTCACCCTTGTCCCATCTCTGGTAAAAAAGATTTTTTTCTCTTTGCTTCATTCACTTTATATCTCTTTTTCTCTCTCTGCATATATGTATGTGAATATATATGCATGTATATGTATGCATACATGCATGTGTGGCATCTATGTATATATATTCAAGATACTGCAATTTTTTCTGCCCACTGCACAGAGGTTCCTTTTTCTTAGTCTACCAGTCAAAAAGGCAGGCCCACCGTTAATGCCAAAGTTGCTCCAGACCATGCAAGAGAAAGTGCCAAAGCATATATAAGAATGGCCTCCTCAAACAATACTAATAGCTCCTTTTCACGCTCACTCTTTATTGGCCTCGACAGACAGCAAGAGCCAGACACTCTTTTCTATTCTTAGGTTCCCAGAATTTATAACATGCTACATCTGCCACATATTTGTTGGGTTACATGGGTACTGCTATTCAATTATCCATTTTGTTTTTATTTTTAGTACAAGGACCGTTGTTGAAATAACTTGTTGGACAGCCTGTTCTGAAAAGACAAAAAAACATGACAATCACAAAACTTCTGATCAGATGAGACAAGTGTTCTGACTTAAATCCTCTCTCAGAAAAAATTACATACCCCCAGTTTATCCTACTTTTAAAATATTGTTTTTAAAAAGTATAGTGCGTCTCACCACAGAATAAGGACCATTCGATTGTTTAGCTAATGCTTTATAAATGATTCATTAAAAAAGCCTGTTTTAACCAGGGTTCTTAACTAATACTGACCATCAGGTTCTGTTTTCATTTACACCACAATTGGAGGTAAACAAAGGCAGCAGGGGCCCTCACAGAGATCTTCTGCTCAGCTCCCCCTTCAAATTTAAGTAGTACATTGCATTAGGAACTCTGTATAATACATTTCTTGCATGCTCATTTTTTTAATTAGCATTGCACGGCCAGTTTTTAGTTTCTAAATACAACTCCAAGTGAATCATGTACATTCAACAGAAAAGTGTTAACATGTTCCCAGTTCAGTATTCTGATTTACCTCTTGCAGTGATCAGTTTAAATGTACAAAAGCAACCAACCAATTTAGATCCCCCCCACCCCCCTCTATTTCTTTTTCCTTGTAAAATTCTTCTTTATGCAATAGGAAAGTTAATTGCTAAACTTTGTTACAGAACCCTTTGTTCTTGCTGAAGTCACTTTGCTTGTCTCTCCTACTGTAAGGACACCAAATCCTAAAAGCTGGCAAGAATGCATATGTTTATTTCACCATTGCTCTGCAATTACTGAATGCCACTTAATTATAGCAACAGATGCTCGAGTGTAGGAACCAGAAAAATCAAACGCCTCATTTCCAGGTTATTTTTTTCCATTGCTTCTGCCAACAGCAGATGTGTGAGCCCCTTGTGCTCTGGCGTAAATACTTATCAAATCCTAACAGGTCACCTATGTCACAAACAACATTTCAGATGCAACTGTTTCACCTGATAATAGGCTCTGAAAATAAAACTGTGAGCTGTAAATACAATGTATTCGGAATGAAATGCCATAATGTGAAATTGCTTTTTCTCCAGCTACAACAGAAGTCCTTGACAGTTTTTGGCAGTGATAAATCACCCTCCCATTAATTGTCTCCTCTCTCATTGTGAGGTGAGCTGCTAAAAGGGGCAGTCAACAAAAATGACTTAAAGGACAAATTTTGGCAAAAAGACAATGAAGAAATCTGTCATTGCTAAGCCTCCAGTAAACTGTCATGAAACAATCAAAATATATGTAGCTGAAGTGTTTATGTCTTTGTTAGAAAGGTTATAGGATGATAAGTTTATAGTTAAAACAGGAAGCTCAGAGGAACTGAAGTTGCAGGCCCTTGAGGCACCATTTCTCCCCATGTTCTTTAGAATTGTATGCAAATCCTATTAGGGCTTCAGTTTACACACTATTTGCTGGTCTTACTGACCTTATTTTCTGACTCCTCTGCCCTCTCACCCCCGACAACAGAATGTCCCTGTGAAGGCATGGTGCTGGCTATAATAATTCTTGCACCCAGTTTGAAGATCCTTCCTTTTCACCAATTTAAGCCAGAGGAGAAGACACTCAGCACCTCACAGAAGCTGACCCTTCCTTCTAACCCTTCCATCTCCTGGTATTAATTACAGCGAGGCCTTCTCACCAGGTGGTTTCCATACATTGAGCAGCAGCCTTTGCTTCCCATAGAACAAGGAAGGTTCCCAGCTCCCACTCACAGATCCAAGACCAAGGCATGTGAAGCGATGCCTGCTCCCTTCCCCTCAGAACTGGCACCCACCCCGACTCAATTCACCCAGCCTGGCTCTGCTCTGCAAGTAACTGTACCACTGCAACTCTTCAATAGCCTGAACAAACCGGAACCTCTTGCCTCATGATTGTAGTCTGTAGGAGAAAGAGTTCAAAATTTGGCAATAATTTTATTTAATTTTTTTTAAGGGCTGTTAACATTTAAGAGGTAGGGAGATGGCTGCCTCCACCTCTATGGCACACAGATGGCAGAAGGTATGTTTGAGACCACAGGTTATCGGGTGTGCAGGGGGAGCAGAACTGTGCCCAGGGGATGCTTATCAGACACATGCCTCCAGAAAGGGTAACACTTCTCCCTTTAGAAATAACATGGGATTGTCATTTTATAACTGGGTTGCGGGGGTGGGGGTGAATATGTCATTTTATTTGTTAAGGCTGGAAACTGAAAGTATTCTGGGAGTTTAAAAAACCCCACAAACAAACAAACAAAAAACCCCACATATTTCTGTTTACCTGTCAGCAGATGGTTGGAAATCTACCATAAGCAAGGTTAGAAAATGATTTGTTACTAATGTGACTGTCAAGGGCAATGTCTGGAGTTTGGTTTTATATTTATGTTTGTAAGAAAATTACAATATAAATATAAATGAGTTGCATCAGGTATTTAAAGTAGACTGGACAGGGCACTAGAAAATATATGTGGGGAACATTTCCTGTACCAGCAGGGAGATGAACTAGGTGACCTAGCATGTCTTTTCCACCACAGACTTCTACCATTTCTGTATTAACTGAGGATGATTGATACCAAATGTCCCTTTATGTTACTATCCCTTTTCACTTTGCTGGGTATTTGTATGCTTTCTGGGGGAGCTGATATCTTAGGAGAATGGCTATGGGGAAGTACTAAAGGGGATTCTTCTTCCCGATGGCTGAGAACTGAGGAAGGTCACACAATAGCTTGCGTAGCCATAGCAGCTTTGTTGTCATGGCATGAGAATCCTTCGTCAGTTCTTCTGCTTTTACAAAGGAGCTGTCATCTAACATTGTGAGGTGTCTAATGTAAAGCCTACTTTTTTGACATGGTTATCACAAGCTATTTTCTGTCCAGACATTTACACAGACCTTGTGTTATCCATGATTTATCCACAGTCCGTTTTCCTCAATTGTGCTTAAACATGGTTATAGTTGTAGTAAATCATGTGTTGAAACACGTAACTAGAAGAAACCATATAGTTATCACTAGCACTGGAACATTAAACAATAATACTCCATTGAGCACCAGCATCATCAACAAGTTTCTATCAGCCTGATCCTGCAGTCCTAATACAGTTATTTCCCCTCTCCCCTCATCTCCCTCTTCCATCTGGAACTCTTTCTACAGTCACTTAAGGAACTCATTATTGGGTGTCCATGGTCTGAGAATGATACCCAGTTCAAATTAAAAAAAAAAAAAAAAAACAAACCAAAAAACACCAAGCCTCGACATTCACTTGGGAAGAATACACTGGATTTTGCCAGGAAATTGCACAGCTTGTCTTTCAAACTGAGAAAACATAGTGACAAAGTCTAAATGAACATTATATTATAAACTAAGGACAATTCAGAAACAGGTGGAAGGCATTTCAGGAAATAAGGACTGTCTTCCAAAAGAAAATGTAGACTAATCAGGAGAAAATGGAGAAATTTCAGAAATTCCTAGGTATGTGCTAATCACATGTGACTTAAATTTTGATAAATGTACTCTGTGTACATAAAACATCTCTGAATGACAGAAAAGCAGAAGAAATAAAGTGATTGAAGTTTTTTGTTTTCCTTTTTTTTTTTTTGGTGATGAGCCAGTTTGAGAGCTTACTGTGAGCATATGGAGATAGCATATTTGCAAGTCCATCTCTGGAGGATTGCAAAAGGCCCTTAGCTTGTGAAAAACAGCAATGTTATTTTTTTTTACGTTCCCTATATTTAGAGATTAAATCGCTCACTGCACAAACCCATTTGGAACAGGCGAGAAGGTGAAAAGGATAATCAGTACAGTCACTGGTCCGTGTTTCCTAAACGCTTTTGAAAACATTACTGTGCGCAGGCATAAAATTAGCGGCAGGACCTTAAAAAGGCTGGCATTTAGCATGACTTTTTGGAAAGTGACACCCTCATTTTTTTCTTGTAGGATATCATTAAATTTCAATCGCCCTATGGCAGTGCCTTTCCATTAATAACCAATTCACTGTGTCACTTTGGCTCTCCTTTGAAATAATGAGCCTTTGCTTCGCTTTAATAAATTTAAACATATTCTCAAGGCCAGGGAAGATAGGAAACCGCAGATGGGCTGAGAAAAACACGATTCATAAATCCTTAACTGCCTGAGATCGTTGAGAGCAAAACAAAGTAACACTCGTAAAATATTAAACAATCCCAGCTGTATGAGTGAAGCTTCATTAACAAAAATGGACTATTTACTGCCTTCAACAGAGCCTGTGGGTGGAAAGATTCAGAGAAATCTTCTTTAGAAAAACACTGTCATCCTCATTTTGATTCTTTAACCAACTGATGGCATGGTAGATACTTATTTTGCATGGCCATATGCAGAAACATTTTAGCAGAAAATTAATGATACTCTGATTACATCAAATACCACAAATCATGCTTCATCATATAAGCAGGAGTGAAAGAAAACAGAGAAATTTAACCAATATTTTATCCTTGAAGAATTTACATGCCAATAGAACTAAAACATGACAAACCTTATTTAAATCATAAGGGACTTCTCTAGCACTCTAAACACAGCAATATGAATAATAGCAGAGAAATTAAGCAATGCCATTGCTTCTGCTAGGAAGGCTTGGCAATTTATTCTCCTGTGTTACACTTTTTCTTGGTTTAACCTTTATTAACATGCAGCTAATTTTGTTTATATACTTATTTGGTACACAAAGGAGCAAATCCTTTTCTCAGACTTTCATGTTTACTATTTACTTAAATTCCACCGGAGTTTAGCTCAGGTAAGGAAGGCAGGCTCTGACACAGACTTTGATTTTAAGCACACAAAGCCTGACCCTCAGATTCGTGAAGCTGATTTTGTGCTGCCTGATTATCATACACAAATTCCCACTGAATTAACCCAAGAACTTGTGAAGAGAGCCCTTGCCTCCCAGGTCTGCCTCTAACTCCACCAGCTTTTGCTCTGTCTCCACATGGGTCCTTCTGTTTCCCCTTCCTCACTGGCTCTGGGGCACTGAGGAGCCTTCTTCCAGTAGCACAAGATAGAATTTCTACATGTCCCCTTGGGAACAGTAGCCGATAATATTCCCAAATCCCTTTCCAAGGTTTGTTGAGACTTAAGGTAAAACTAATAAGGCTTATTTAAAAATATAAATTTGATAGATTAGGAACACAGCCATAAGGATAGCACAGAATTTTTAAAGTGTCTACAGCAAGAATAACCTTTCATGGTATCACAGAAGGTTTTTTAAGCCAAGAATTACATATAAATTTAAAGAAGAATAGAGATCAGTGTCAGTTTACTAAATGCTAAGAACTTGGAAGCTCTATCTCTAACGACAAGCTGACAATTGAGTGGACAGAATGTCAATACTTCTAAATATTTCAAGGGTGAAAATACTGCTTTTTACAATGTGTCATATTTAATACAAGAAAAGAATTTGGATTTTTTTGTTGTTGTTGGCTGTCAGATTTTCTTCCTTTTATCCCAGTGAAGTGAATAATTAAAGTATTTAGCACAAATACATTGTGTAATTTTTTTCCCTAAGGAACAACAGTTCCAGCCTAATGCAAATATGAACATCATATTTTTCCATAATTTAGTTAATAAATATATTAAAAACCCCATAAACATTTGTTTTACTTATTTCAAGATATTTCTCTTGTCTGTGAGAACTATTATGTACATTTTAAAAAGTGAAAATCCTTTCTTAACTCTCAAGGGGACATTTTGACCCCTGTGGCGGCATTTCTCTCTCCTGTTCGAAATGCTAGGAATGCACATAGCCTTCACAGTACCCACTACCTTCAGTGGAAACTGAATACTGCCCAGGAGTTCTCACCTTATAATCATTAGAGCAGTCATTTCTGTGCTTAGTAGACCTTCACTGTAGCTGATTTGTATAATCAGGGTTAATCTATTCTGATTGCAAACATCCATACCGTAAAGTTTGAATGAATTCGCACTGATGCTCACGCAGCTCAGGATGCCCCTAAGACTTCCACGGAGATACACTGCAGGATTTTTGTTTGGTTTCGGGGGTGATTTGATCCAGCATAAGTAAAGTACCATCCTTCCCTGTGAATTCTTGGAGAATTTACTTGTTCTATCAGGTATGAGAAGGAACGGAGTGCAAAAAGCAGTAGTAAAGCATCAAAGCATCAGCAGCAGTGGGAAGCCAGTAGCTCTAGTACTGAGGTTACCTGACTGCATGAAAGCAGCAATTAGGCTTTCAACAATAACAACATCAGACAGAATCAGAAAGCAAAATTGTATTTGTCTCAAAGGTTTTAAGTGTGGATAAGAGAAGGGCTATAGGTGAGGTGTTGTTTAACCCAGCAAAGAAGGCATTCAGTCTTTTCTCTGCACACCAATATTCGCTTGTACTAGTTTTTGCTTCTGCTTTCAGAAAAGAAAAAAAATCCTATTAGAACATTTAGGAATATAGTAAGACTCTCAAATTTCACAGCCACTTATATATTAATGTAAATGTAACCCAGTCAGGAATTCAGTTTTCTTTTAATTAATAAAGAGGATAAAATTTCCGCTTTAAGCAAATACGAAAAAATTAAATTTATGAACATAACTTGTATAACCCTGTCCCCTCTGCTGTTTTTCTTTGCTGTTACTGTTGAATTACAACAGACTGAATGTTTCCCAATTTACAGTCTTACAACCTAATATACAGAATGGCAGGGAACGCTTCCACAGATACTTCCTATTGATGTGCTAGTCCTGCAGCTGCCTCCTCCCAGAGGACAGTTTGGTCTCTGCCCTATCTCCGTAAGATTCCTCTATCAAGAGTGTCTATCAGCAAAAGTTACTGTGGTATTTATGATTTAGATACCTGTCTACTCATTACTGAACTTACACCACTAACTTAATTTCTCAAAATAAGCGAAGAGCCAAAGGTTAATAACTTTTGGCTACTACCAGTTTGCAGAACGTTTGGACTGGCCACATAGAAGTGAAAAAAAAAAAAAAAAAAAGTCCTCTCTGCTCCATTACCAGTGCTTTGAACCATCTAGTCACATGGATTTTGATGTTTTGAGAGGGCAAAAAGAATGCAGATTGGCATGAGAATACCACATTAATTCAGCAGTTAAATCGTTCTTTGAGAAGATTCACTGGCAGAAAAAAAGCATAGCTGTCTTTCTAAGTCCTCATCCTCTTTGGGCCTATACACATTTGCTGTGAAAAGTTGATTCTTTTCCTTCCTCCCCCCTGCTTTTTCTTTTTCTTTTTTTTTTTTTTTTCAAGCAGCCTTTTATCATCTAACATGTGAAACAATTGTAATGTGAGGCATGTGAGCAGAGAGCCTTTGCCACTGGGCCCTCATAAATCTTGCCAGTTCCCAGTGAACAACACCAAATATTTGCAGCTGAGGAACATTTGGTCTGGCTTAAATTAACATATCTCAGCAGTCAGAAGTCATTAAGCTTTGCCAGTGATTTGAAACCATTTTTCCATTTCAAAAGCGACACTGGCTGTTACTTATTTTTCTGGATGAAGAAGGTGGTAAGGAACAAAAGCAATGAAATGAAAATGGGAGATACTAATGAAAAAAAATTATAAAAGGGCTTTGAACTGCCTTTGGTAGATTTGTTATTAAGACTCTTTTTAAATAGCAGAGCACTTATGTATAAGATCAAATAATAATTCAAGATGATACACATTAATTTCAGTGGCAAATTATGTGATTTAAAGGCTGTGAGAATGTATACTTCTTTTCTTCCTTAATCCCTTGTGAATATAGGCACTATCAATTCTAAAAGCTGATGAAAGCTTTAAATGAAAAACAATAATCCAACCTTTTTCAATTAAAGGCTGCAAGTAGATTAAGTACTGGAGTAAAGACATATGCTGTTGTGCTTTGCATAGATCACATCTGATATGAGTCTGTTCAGATGCTGGGGGCTGGAAAAATACCTCAAATCCAAATTATCACTGTCCAAAAAACTACAAGCTGAAAAAATTAAAAAATCCCAACTGGTTTTAATGCAGGTAGAAGGTGAGTTCAGATTTTCCAAACCTGTTACTTCTGTATTATTTAAATGGCACATAACTCCCCTGTTCAGTTGGTAAATAAGTCATCAGCTGAAAATCCGTGAGAGCCACCCAGTGCCCAAGTTGTCAGAAAAATACCTAAAATACCCTATTTCCTCACATTTGCAGCTGTGCTTACTGGTCTGCAATTATATAACTCTGTCAGAAATGTTTCATTACAAAGCCTACAATGTGTCACTTCATAGGAAGATAAATATTGCGAGAGATAATTGTATACACTGATTTCAATGCAGTTGTGATTTCTGATGTATATGTGAACAGCTAAACTGAATACATTTATTCAAATTAATGGTAATTATAATTTCTCAGCCTCCAATTATTTTTGTCAATAAAGTTTTAATAGGTCTATGTTACTTTGAGAAATACTGACTTACACTTAAAAGCATTCCAGTTTATGAAGTGCTATTAAAGACAACCCTTCCATGTTGAGACCCTTCTGAGACTTCCAAACTTCTCAAAGTCTCAGCAGCTTTAGTAAAATCAGTTCTGCGTAAAAATAGATATTTTATAAACCAGATTTAAAAGACAAAGAACTCTAAAAAGAAAACATTTATTGCTAACTAGGGTATGAAAAGATTGCCACGACAGTTAAGAAATCAATTCATTTTCTAGGTGTACTTTTTCTTTCAGGGGATTTTATTTTAAAACTGATAATATAAAAGTCTTCTAAAACAGCTTTTGAGAATACAAATGGTCTGCATTATCAGTGATATGTAAAATGAATTATATGATTCCTATACTTAATGGAGAGCAAACCATGGCATATGGATCCCAAAACACAGGAAACAAGACCAGACTGTTTGGGAATATGAAAATATTAAAGTGTGTGTTGTGTTCTCAGACAAATGGCTTTGTTTTTCTTCTCCCATAAGAACACAACAAAATGAAGCAAGCATCTCATTTATTCACTGCTTCTCTTCAGGTCATGTTACAGTTGAAAAATAGCAGAGGAACATCTTTATCACGTTTTCTCTCATTAACTTCTGATAACAGTTCTTTACTGACTTGCAGAATCACAGGATGGTTGTGGTTGGATGGCACCTCTAGAAACAACCTAGTCCAGCCCCAAATCAAGACTCTGCCCAGCTGGGTTTTTAATAGCTCTGGAGAGAGACTCCACCACCTCTCTTCACCACCATCACAGTAAAAAAGGATTTTCCTGATTAAATGGAATTTCCTGTATTTCAATTTCTGTCCTTTTCCTACTGTCCTTTCACTCTTCTGTTTCAGTAGGCATTCCATCATTCTCTGCCTTTGGTCTAATCTATTTGAACATAAACCACATCATCCTGCGCTGAAGAAATAGAACAGCTCTGTGAAGTTCCCTCGTATTACACAAAGTTATCCTAGCAGAGGTCTTTTTTTGTGGTCACAAGCCACAAAACATTTTCCAAACCCTACACACTAATCTTATGGGGAAACCCAAGAAGGACAATCCCTTAAAACCTTCAAGATCCTGTTGGAAGACAGCAAAGTTTGTGGCAGTGCATTTCCTGCTCCATCCACTTTCTCTGTATCCCCACATGTTTAGGCTGAACTAAACTGAACTAGATGCTAGAGCTTGAAGTTGGAGAGTGTGAATAAGCAATGTATCACACGCATGCATCAGGGGAAGGAGGAGAGTATAAAACTAAAACTGAGACGGAAATAGTATGATGGAAGCACACAACAGGACTGGAAATCAATTAACTGCATGCATAGATACTTTGCAAAAAATATGGCTGCTTTCCAAGGTCTGTTCTTCCACGTTCTCCAAACCTGTCATCATGAATGTTTGGTGAAGCAGAGCTGTTATGTGGGAGGATCCAATAAAGTGCTGAGGGTCTTCCTCTAAATTTAATCCTAGTTCTCAGTTTATATTTACTTAAGAAAACTTTCCATTTTTCTCTCTTTCCCCCTAGCAGAATAAACAGGAAGACATTAGATTGAAATCAAAGGAAAAACCAGGCTACTTTGACTTTCTGCTCCTCTATTCTGCATCAAGGAAGCTGTGAAATCAATGAGAATAGAATCAGTCCCACTATTCAACGAAGAATTTTTCTCCCACAACACAGCCCACCATCTGGTGAGGTATAGGCTACAAACTGGCTGTGCTAGTCAGGATTTGCCCTGCAAAGTGCTCTTTAATTGCTTAAGAAGATAAGTATTTTTTTCCTCTCCCATGTCATACGGTGAGGTCAGGCTTTCAGGATGTTCATAGATTATTGAGCAATAATATTCCGGATGCTGTATTTCATATAAAACACACACATTTGAGATTGTGCATATAGTATGACTGCATTTGGGTTATTTAATTACATTTCTCAAACTCCAAACATGTCTAAACGCTGTTGTATTAGTGTACAACATGGATCCTCATTCAGCAAGATTTAGACATATTTATATTTCTGAAGCTCAAATAAATATCAAGCACTGAAGATACTCCTTGAGCCCTGTAGCTACAAAAGTATTTCATGTGATTTATTATAGCATAGGAATATACGTAATGATGAAAATAAGCTGAGAAGTAGAGGATATGACTTTTTTTTATCCCTTTGGAGACATCACAGCTATAACTTACGGGAAGACCAGTCTAGAGTGAATTGTGTGACTTTATTATCAGCTGTGGGGTAAATAAAATACTCTATTTAACAGACCTGACAACAGCTATTTAATTTACATCATGAGATAAAGGCTACTTTTTTTAAAATGAGCTCACCAAAGCCAAAAATTTGGATTACTTAATAAGTGAAATGTTCAAGTTTGAAAGAGTAATATATATGGAATATGTAAAATTTCTAGTTCTTATTTTAGATTTGGTGCCATGTAGAGGGCTTTTTGCTTAGTTTTCAGGAAATTAAACAATGTTGTGGGGGTGTGGTTAGTTGGGGTTTTTTTTCATGCTCCTTTCCAAAATGAAAATGAAAACAGTTAGACAGAAACTGAATAATAGCAATGGTTAAGTTCAGGCCTTGGAAAATTGGTGCTAGCTAAACAATAGACAAAATCACCAACTGAACTTTAACTTTTGCAGTATCTTTGGAATTATGCCATTTTAGACAGATGTTCATGGCATAGATAATGCTTAACAGAGTTCAGACTTTTAAAATGCACTAAAATTAATGATATTTTTAAAGGAATTTAAGTACTGCACAATAGTAATTCAATTCAAGTAAAGATCATAGTTTAAAAATTCCCCATGAAGCACACAGGCAAACTTAACCCACTTAAACAGTCCCCTTCATTTTCTTGGATGAAAGCTATTTATAACAGTTACTTTGCCACTCAAACAATTTTGTGTCAACAGGAAATGAGTTAGACAACTTCAATAAACACATAAAGAACAGCTCTACAGATAGTTGTTTAATTATGAAAAGCAACTCATTGAAGCATAAAAATAAAATGCAATAACTTAGGTTCAGGAAAAGAGCTTGGAATTCAGGTATGAATATATGTATGTTCATCTTTCCTGACAATATAGTAACCACATATATTTTTCTAACTGCTGTTTAATTTCTATGGTCATTATTATATTTGTGGAGCCAGATTTGTATTATTAAATGAGTTGAGCATTAACAGTAATCAAGGTTTCATTTTGCTGTGCTAAGAAGGGAGTATAGGTTTAAGAGAAAAAAATTAAAAGCTCAGAGAAAACCATCTACAAAATTATTTTTCCACTTGTTTTAACTTCATCTTCAGCTGAAATTACAAAATGTCTCTGATGTGCAGGATAAGATATACTTGTTCTTTTATGAAACACTGGTGAACAGAAAAGTGCATCATGAGAGTAGATGCAATTAAACAGACCTGCAATTCTTGCTTGAAATTCTGTTTTCATAATTCCACTTTCAGAAAAAAAAATGCTGGGATCAAACCTAGGTCTACTCATTCTGCAGTTCCACTAATAAGTCATTCTCCTACCTTTCTAACAACTTCGTTATAGTGGCTGCATTTCTTTCAAAAGTATGAGCTATAACCAAAGTTGAAAAGAATAAAAAATACCCCAAATCAGGACAACTAAGCAGCTCTTCATGTGTTATATAAAAACATTTACAGAAAGAGTTCTTAAAATAATTCTTTATGACTTCAGATTTTTTCCCTGAGGTAGACTGAACAGGTCTTTTAACCATTACTTCACTGTACTTTACCAAGATGGCATCAAAATATGTTATTTTTTACTATTTGCCATTTTTTGTATTTTAAAAGGTAAGACAAAATGTTGGCATGAGTTTCCATTACTTGAAAACGGGAGCATTATTGTAATGTATCAGAGAAGCCATCTATGGAAAGATGGTAGACAAGCCTCTATTCTACTGCACATTTTCTACCACAGAAGCCTGTATTATAACAGTTAACGTATCTTTTCCCCTCCATTTTTTCAGCACAGCTCTAATTTAGATATGGCAATTTTTCAAACTTAATTCAACAGCAGAAGAACTTGATTGAGTCTATATTAAATTGTGCTCAATGTTAACTCAGGTAGTCCACACATATCGTATTTCTAATTAAATTTTTATGCAGCACTTAAAAATACTGTAATATAATATTAACAGTTAATTTAATAATTAAAATCTTATTTTTTTCACAGTGATTTCACGGCTGCTGTTTATGTTATTTCTGTATCTGTACAGTACAACTGAAAAAGCTGTATAGGGTATTTTTTATTAATATTATATATTTTAATGGGCCCACACACGTACATACACACCCTTACACACACACGCGCGCATGCACACACACATCCACATACAAAAGCGTTGGCCAGGAAATTAGACATCTTATCTGTGAGCTTGCTAAATAAGGACCAATAACCTAGGTCTGCAGTACTCTGTGTGATAACTGCTTTTACAAAATGAAATTTTGACTTTTTCACAGCTTAGCTACAAGTAGACACTATCAGTAAAACTGCATTTCTGTGCAATATGATGGGAAGTAAAAGATTTCAACACCTGACAGGAGAAAATGAACAACTGATAAACAATCTTTGAAATGTTCTCTCACTGCAAGGCATACTTTTGATGATGATTTACATTTTTATTATTGTTGACTTTCAGGACGGGCCTGATGGTTGGCTAAACATACAATAACTGAAAGAACAAACCACATAAAATGCAAGCCAAATAAAAAAACCCCAAACAAACATGACTGGCACCATCTACTTTAAAAGCTTTTATTCATTTTTCTCCTTCATTTAAGTATTCAGTAAATATAATCAGAATTCAGTTGGGGGAGGGGCAGGCGGCGGGACATGGGACACAAAACAACCCGGAAATTATCATTGTGACTTTCTGATTCCAAATTCCTTTTCCACTTTTCTCCTCCCACTCAAAACAAGAATCAAATTCTAATTCTCACTTCAGTGCACAATGAATGAACTAGTACTAACACTTAATGCTCCTGCAGAGTCTTTCGTCAACATTTGATGCTATATACTAATCTGGCATTGTAGCTGTGAGGAAAAACAGTGTATAATTTATGAAAGATAATCACGCTGAAATGTCAATTAATAAAAAATCTGTTTTTGAAGAAGTGTATACTTTCTTGATAGTGAACTCATTAAAAAAATGTTGGTTTTGCACTGGAGGGTAATGCAAGAAACGGAGTCAAAATTGTTAATTCGGTTAATGTGTCCAGCTGAGTAAATAAATTGGAGGAAACATAAGCATAAGCAATGATTTGATTTTGCTTTGCTGTTTTGAAGACAGTTCTTGAAAGGTTTGCGGGTTTTAGGACAATCAATTTTTCATTTAAATTAATTAAGATGGTTACCATTTTTAAAGCAGTAACATAACTGAAATATTTATCCTTTTAGAACTACAAAAATAATCAAAACCATTTTAGGTTAAACCAATGTTAATTTGACTAAATCCTCCTTCCCCATGTAAAGTCCAATTAAAATTTTACATAATTGTTTTCTACCTGTTACTATTATGCACAAATTAAACTGAAAATTTCATTAGCCACCCAGCTTTATCTTTTAAATTGAATCGAGTAAATTAAATAAAACTGGGTATAAATGAACACACCCTCGTCTTAATTCTTTAAGATTTTAATTATAAAAAATCAATGTTAAATAATCTAAAACAGCAAAAAGAAAACCACAAAAAGTTATAGTAGAACTCTGTAATGTTGTAATCACTCTGGAAGTGGATAGGACGAACCCAAAAAGTTCTTTTATATCTGTACCTGTCTGCAATACTGTTCAGTGTACTCTTGGGTTTCAGCTATGAATTCTATTCCTAATCATACCTATTTGTTAAGGGTTAAATACATAGGAACAAATTGTATCTACTTGCTTCCTGTGTTACACCATTTTAAGCAGTGCTCAGAAGCAGCTCCTAGAAGGAGGGACAGTGATACTAGAGTTTATCACACTATTGGTATGATGGTCTAACATAGGCTAGTATCGTAATTCCTGTTTGGATTGTTTATGTAGATGCGTGGATGGCTGTTGGTAACTGATGCAGAAAGGGAAGAATGGAGTAACAGTGAAAGTACAAAAAATGGTACTCTCAGTTATCCAACTCTCTTATTGCAGATTATAGTTTTCCAACAGTGTTGAGATGTACAGCTTTTATAGGCTGGTTAGAAAATATTTATTTTTATGTCTATTAGAGAAAGTAGAACATAATTTATTAATGTTTCTAAGTAGGTTCAAAACCAATTATTGTTCAGAACTTATATTGTCTTTAAGCAAAAGAATTATCTCCATTCCTTGTTTCTGAAGGTAAATAATTTATATATTACTTTGAGTCTTCAATCTCCAAAGTCACAATGGTTAAAATATAACAGAGTGCCTAATGGAACAACAGGAAAGGTTTCCTGTGCCATATATCTGATGAAAGAATCTGAATGCAAGTTCAGAACTGAGAACTGACATATCTATTTAGAAATAGGAAACCAAGGAACTCAATTATTCGGTTCGTGTGCAAATATCCCTTTACATTTCATATACCCCACCTTGGCTAACAGCTGAAACAGAAATCATATCTGACTGACATTTTGCACAAATGCATCAAGCACAACCTTCGGATAAGGACTCATGGAAGACAAAGCATAGAAAGAAGAATTCCACTTGTTAGCATAACTTTGGGTAGTAAAGCTATTGACTGGCTTCAGCAACTGCTAATGGGTAACAACTGGGTAAACGAATATCTGTTGTACTAACCTGCAAGTTTAATGAGGTTTAATGACTCTCTTAAAGTGAAATGAATGGACAAACCCCAATCAAACACTTTGCAAGAAATTCCCTAAAAGTCCGGGAAATCTACAACAGAACGTAGTTAGAAAACTTCAATTTGAAAGAAATCCAAGTACTTTAAATCATAAATTGTACAAAGGAAGGAAGTCTGCAGATTTGCAATGCGGGTCTTAAACATTTTCAATATTAAATGAAACCAAGCAGACCAGGGACTGCAATCCTAAAGATGACAGGATCATAGATAATATTTTGCTGTAAATAAAATGTTCTGTTTAATAAAGTCATGGCCTTTTCTGAAACAAATATTATTCTCTTGTGTTTGGATGTTGTAGTGCTAAACAAAAGGGCTGTGATTTGATCTCTGACCATGCAGTGAAGATTTTCTTGTGTCCACATTATTTAGTGCTAGCACTTTCTAGAGCAGATGTGTTGTGGAGGGAGCTAATTGTAGCAGTCAAAACAGAGCCAGGCTAAAAGCTAACAATTAAGCAGTACAGACAATCAAGGATTCAGTGCTTAAGCTCACTCCCTAGCTCTCTTTTATTTAGCAGAATTTATGGCCTGTTACATCGAGCCTTTGCTATGTAACAAAGGAGAAACGTGCCTTGAAAACACAGCTAAAAACTCATTCAAGTTGTATTTTTATGAGTTTGTACAATGGAAAATGGACATGCTTTCACTGTCCCACAAATCAGACTGCTACAAACTGAACCTATGTAGCTATTTTATTTAAACTGCAGAAATTGCATGCAGATGAAAACAACTTTTCATTCAAAAAAAGTCTGTATTTGAGCAGATCTTTGTTGAACAAAGTTTTAAATCCCCCTTTTTTTTTTTCCTAATCACAGATTAAAAGTGCCAAATGCAGATCCTCATGTCAGGAAAACCAGAAGGCAAGACACTGCTGGCAAAGGGGAGAAAACACTTCTGCATACTCTTAAGTTCAGTGTTTGGAGAGGGTAGGCTAAATGCTTTTCTAAAAATTCTTCACATAGAAGAGATAAGTGGGAGGCTGGTTTTAACCAGAATTATTATCGAAGATAATTCTCTTTAAACAAACCTTTGCTGTGCAGTTTATTTTTTAAAATTCCTACATTGAACAGTATTAGATCTTTGCTCCTGATTTAAATCATTGGTTGCAGGAAATTTGAGTCTTGTTTGTTGGGAAAAAAATGCATAATTGCATTGGCCAGCTGAATTTCTAAATTCATATATATAAATATATGACCTTAACCTGACCCAAAATGTGATTGGTTAGGTTTCATACATGTTGACTTCCATAGGTATCTCCTAATAAGATGATCCATAATATATACCCTTCTATCAGAAGGTATATACCATAAGCTCCTGCAGGGCATTCAGAACTTTTCTCTGCTCAGAGATGTCCATTATTTCCAGTAATCATTTGCTGAATGTTGAATTGGTTAGGAATATACTCAGTGAAAAAACCTGTGGGTAAAGTATTGTCTCATATTATTTGCAAATGACCCATAATAAAGTGTTCCTTAAAAAAAAGAAAAAAAATAGAAAGAAAGAAAGAAAGAGAGAGAGAGAGAGAGAGAGAGAGAAAGAAAGAAAGAAAGAAAGAAAGAAAGAAAGAAAGAAAGAAAGAAAGAAAGAAAGAAAGAAACAAAGAAAAAAAGAAAGGAAGAAAGAAAGGAAGAAAGAAAGAAAGAAAGGAAGAAAGAAAAAGACAAAAAAAAATGTTAAAATAGTATAATGTAGCTTTGGCAAAATAAATATTTCTTTGTCCTAGGTTACCAAGTGCTGAAATGTCCCTATTACTACAGATAACTTCAGCAATTGTTCAAGCCATTTTAGCTATATCTGCAGAGCTCCAGTGGTGAGTATTTTCTCCTGCATACAACAAATACCTTACATCACCAATCTCCTTTTGTTTCACTGCCAAGGTCACGGGCAAGAAACAGACTGAGTTTTTCCACTTAGTTAATCTAGGGTTTCTGGAGTTTTTTAGGAAACCCAGGAAATTCTAGGTGCCTACTAAAAATCAAGTCATTTGTATAACAGTGGGCAACAGTATCAAGTGTTCTGCACCTGTTTTACACTCCAGCACTGTAATTTCTGCAAAGTAAACAGTAGATCTCAGGGTCAGATTACAAATTCTAGTAGGCTGTTTGCTAGATTGCCGCTTTGTTTAACCTTTACACTTTCATTTAGAAAGGAGAAAGTATCATTGTCACACCAAGAGGGCAGTTAAAGAGTTTTAATTAACTGTGGAGGTAATTAGACCTCCCAGTTTAACAATTATCAGACAATTCTTTTCTCCTCGAAGTCTTTTAAAGTTGCATTGTTTTTTATGAGGAACAAAATTCATTTCATAAATACTTTGCAAAAGAAGTGGATAAAAGACTACACAGAAAGAAAAGCTGATTCCGCTATGAAATTATCTATTTCCTTTTTCTAATTTAATAACAAGTCAGAATCTATCAGCTTCTCATCCACCATTCCCTGCCAAAGTCCAATTCTAATCCAATTGCTCCTTTTATTAATCCCCCTCCCTTCAGTCTCCTGAGCCTCTGCTCTGTTTGGCCCGCTGTGATATTCACACATATGACAAAGGTGAAAGAAAAATCTCCCTCTCCTTCTTTCCAATAAAGTTTGCTGCTGAGAACTGTAGTTTAAAGTGTCTGTCCTTGCAGTTATTTGAAATCTCTGATCCGGCTCGCTCTCTCCCTGCAGAAGACAAGATCTCTCATCATGGGGGACATTGCTCATAAGTTCTGATTCTCAAGTTCATTTTTTGAGACCAGGTATACTTCAGAAAGTAGTAGTGATCTTATCCCTAGAGTCAAGGCAGGAATCCACAACATTAACTCTCCTGAACACAAAACATAATTATAAATGCAGATCTATTAATTATATATATGTAGGTCCTTTAAAGCAGTAAAATGGAAAGCAATATAGAAGTTGGTTCCAACACCTCTTAAAGAAAAAAAAGGGAAGGGGGTTTGTTTTGCATGCATTCATCGTTACCACTTCACCTGAGTTAACTGCACAACAGGTGTGGGCTCTAGGCAGATCCCTTGTACTGTTTTGCTAAAACAAATTTCCTGTACATCTACATTCCAATACACAGCCTCTGCTGAACATGATGCCTGTTACACTAACTGTGTATCCATATAGAACTATGTTTTATTCTTAATGCCCTCTATTGTGAAGCTCACAACTTCTAAGAAAATGACTAAGTAAATTTTTCACCAGTTCAGAAGCGGATGCTACAGATGAAGATGTAACTTGAACAGGTCACAAAACCACTGACAGAGGGGTGACATTGACATTGACAGACTGGAGAGTTGAGCCCAGGTCTGCACAGAAAATGTGTTTCCTTTCTCTAAAAAAAAATTCTAACTATTACAAAATATCTTTTGGACACACAGGTATAAATTGTAGATAATATGAACCCATGCCGATATTACTTCTATTCACTTAGGAAAAGAAAAGAATTCAGCTTGTTGGTGACAAGCAAATGATCATGCTTTAAATTTTAATTGGAAGTTGATGGGATAACCAAAAAAGGACAAAATTTAAAGAAAAACAGGAGGAAGCTGGAAAACATAAAGAGCTGAAAGTGCTGAAATGATGACAGGAGACAGCCAAGAAAAGAACAGCATTTGGCCAGGAGGAATATTTTCGCTTTTAGTTGAATTACTGTGTGAAATAAAAATGAAAACAGAAGACCAACATCCAACATCAGCTTAGGAATTTGAGGTGCCATCATAAACCTCTTGAGATTAGCTCTCATTATATTAACCCCCCCAAAACCATAGTGTAGTTATAAGCCTTGTGAATTCTCAGTTGCTTATCATTTATTCTACATATAATAAATCCTTATTTGTAATATGCACCACATAATGGAGTAGTAAATATTTCCAATTAGCTTTAGTGTCACAGTCCTCAAAAACTGATGCATTTATGTTAATATAAAAGCGTACATGGAACATTTTATCATGCATTAGAGATTTTAATCAGGTAATCTGCACGGCATCTGGAAACCTAAGCAGAGACAAAGTCTGCTATAACAAAGGCACTGTAACAGTTCACCTTCAGTGAAGAACAATAATGCATTATTAAATTCACTTTCCTGCTCAGTGGTTACACTTAGCTGACCACAGCAAATTTGCTCTCTGCCTGGTCTTCACAAGTTGGCAGAAAAATAGATTCTGTCACATTTAACGGGTTCTGAAAATGACAGGATGCCTCTCTTGGTTTAACTATAAACCATAATCTTTCAGAAGTAAATATAATTACAAATGCCTTTTGTCACGTAGTTCTTAGGAAGGATATTATATGTGGGTTATTAGAGTAGTAGATCTCACTATATACTTGAATATCATTAGAAGCCAGAACTGATACCACACAACAGCAACTTCAAAAAAGAATCAATTTTTATTTTTCTTTGATCCTAAATGACATCATATATCTTAGAAAACAAAGATACAGACATCAAATTCCTTGAGTACGGTCAAACTATTATCAGGACATATTACTCCTTATCCTTAACATCAAAGAAAAACCTATGTTCTCTTTTGTCCAAAATACTGTTTTAATCTTATTCTACATCTATTAGTAATTTGCTTTGTTTTACATGTATTTAACTGAAGGAACTTTTAAGAAAACTTCCTTAGACTTAGGATTCAGTTATGAAGAATTACTGATTAGGAATTTAATTAGCAAAAGCCAGCATAGCTATATACAACAGAACCTGGTTTTTTTTAGTTTCCAAGGAGTTTTATTATGCTGAAGCATGATAAGAATCCACGCCATATGATGACATTCACTTTCAGGCTGAGGTCTTGAACCAATGCTGTATACCACTTAAGTCCCAGTGAAGTGTGATTTAGGTCCCAATTAAGATCTGTTAGAGTTTTAATTAGCTTTGTGTAGGTAACTACTTTAGCAATTATAAGACACATTTTTTCTCCTCTAAGCCCTTCATTTCAGGTAGTTTTCTTAGAAATATCTTAGCTTTAAAGTGGGAAGTATGTAGACTCACTGAAAGACACGCTTGGATTCCGGGATCTGTTTATGGCTTTTCATTACTTATTTAGGTACAAAAAATAAGGTTTCCTGAGTAAGTCCTCAGAAGGAATTTATATTCGACAATGACATCGTACTTGAAACTCACATTAAACTTAACATAGTCATCTTCCACCTAAGTGGAATTACCACCTTGCATTAGGTAGCCTGTCCATAACATAATTTAGGTGCCTAGACTGAAAATTATGCAAATTGAGAAGGGGTCTAAAATGGCATGAGAAGTTTGTCGCTTAAATCTAGTCTTTCTGAGAAGAACAGTGCCACACTTTGGACAGGGAGTCAACTAAAGTTTCCCTGGACATTGGATAAATACTTCTGGGAGTCCTGATCACTTTCTAGCATAGAGGTACTTACAATCTTTTAAACGATTAAACGCAAGTTCGCAGAATCACAGAATTGTTTGGGTTGGAAGGGACCTTTAAAGACCATCTAGTTCAACAGCCCTGCCAAAGGCAGGGGCTGCTTTCACTAGGTTAGGTTGCTTAAAGCCCCATCCCACTTGACCTTGTACTTCCAATGATGGGGCCTCCACAACTTCTCTGGGCAACCTCTTCCAGCATTTCACCACCCTCATCGTAAAAAATTCTTCCTTATGTCCAATCTAAACCTTGTTCAGTTTAAAACCACTGTCCCTTGTCCTGTCACTATAGCCCTTGATAAAAGGTCTCTCTCAGTCTTTCCTGTAAACCCCCTTTAAGTACCGAAAGGCCACAACAGGGTCTCCCTGGAGCCTTCATTTCTCCAGGATAAGCAATGCCAACTCTCTCAACCTTTCTTCATAGAAGAGGTGCTCCACCCCTCTGATCATTTCTGTGGCCCTTCTCTGGACTCATTCTAACATGTCCATTTCTTTCCTCTGCTTGAGACCCCTAAGGCTGGATGCAGTGCTCCAGGTGGGGTCCCACAAGAGTGGAGTAGATGGGGAGAATCACCTCCCTCCTTCCCTCGACCTGCTGGCCACACTACTGTTTTTGTCACAGGTGAACAGTGGCAACCGTGATGAAATTTTCCAGTGATCTACAAAACTACATTGAGATGTAGGAGAAGTTTCTTTTTCCTCCGCTATCTGAGGAAATTCAGTCACAACTAGCTAGGTCAGGAGAATACTGTAGTCATTTCCCCCCCTACCTGTGAATAATATCCAAGTTAAACATGCGTTTAACTTTTTGTTAAACCTGTTCCCCTAATTAATTCCTCTGCCAAGTGCAAAGCAATGTAAGAATGAACATGACTACTGCTTGCTTACCTGCATATTCTCCAAAGCATGCGGAGCCCTAAGTTCAAACCATTGCTCCAGTTACCTGCCTACAACAAAATATTCAGTACACATGGGACTGTACTTCAGTCATTTTCTTCCAAAAGAATGCCCCAACCACCAAGCTATGCTTGTAGCCACGCTCACTGTCCCTTGGCCATACACACAGCCATACAAAGAGGGTCAGGGATTAAGGCTGTCCATGCTAATTGCTTTTTTAACTCATTTGCTGAATTTGTTTTGGACTACTCTAACACTCTCCAAAACAGACTTGCCCAAGCGCTTGCCCAAAATGATGTGGGCACAAGTACGTGCACACCACTTGGATCTTGTGATGAAACAAGTTTCTATCATCTTCTGTGTGGCAGGATACCCACAGTATTTCTTCTGTGGGATCCAGCAAAGACTGGATTATGCCACATAAATTGAAACCACTTTCTATAACTGGGACACTGTCATGATTCAGTCAGCTAATCTGTAATGGCAAGGCATTCAGAGCCACCTTTCTCTTTTAGGGCATATAAAACTTGCACTAGTACAACCTAATGAATTTGAGCATGACAATTACATCCCCTCCCCAAACACAATTTTTTTGTGGAAAAAAACTACCATTGAATTTAAATTATAGATATAGTCTTTGCCTTACATAGTTAACATACTAAAAGATATTAGGTTTATGTCTGGATCTATAAATATCATTGTCAGAGTTCTGAATTTAAATACTAATTCCAGTTACTACGTATTTTTTTGTTAAAAACAACAAATTAATATCCAGCTTTTAAGTTTTTTTCTTCCCCTTAAAAATGTAGTCATTCCATATCTTTATTAATACCAATAATAATTATTTTACAGGACATGGTGGATACAGAACATTCAGTCTCACAAACTAGCCTTTCCTCTCTTGATCTCTGCAAGTATTTTCAAGCATTGCAGTTTGCACACTCTTGAGTAAAGCATCCTGCTGGTTTCAATGGGACAGCAGATTTGGGCAATTTGTCCAGTAACTGCAAATGTTTGCAGGATTAAAAACTATGCCTACTTTGGAACAAAAGTCTTGCCTAGACCTAGGAAATGCTCCCAAAATCAGAAGGAATTTATAACATGGTCTCTGACATTCATCCACTGCTCAGGGTGCCCAGCTGCCCCAAGCATATCCTGATATTCTCAGATTGTAG
>NC_054055.1:44476961-44549461 GCF_017639655.2 Falco naumanni
AGGTTTTTCAAAACAGATTTTTTCGTTTTAGAAAAACTAAACTAATTGCAAAGCAGATTATTAGCACTTCTGAAAAAGTTCCTTCAAGTAGTCTCAAGTGGAAGACATTCTTAAAATTGTGCTGTGAGCTTTCTTTTCTGTAACAGTAACCATAAGCATAAAGTGGTACAAATAAAACCTAGGAGATAAGTGTTTTCTTCCATTAAAGCCAGGGGATTCACTTATGTGTGTTTTCAGGAAGAATATGTATGATCCTATATTCGCTTTAAATTCACAAAACAATTGTATGTTTCTTAATGTCTTCAGAATTCAGTTCTGCAGCAGCTAAATACATCATGTATTTTTTTCTTCTCCAGAAAATGCATTTTCTTAACCAGCAAAATGGAAAATTAAAAATAACTACTTTAGAGAAACAGAACTATATTTGTCTGGTCACCCTCATGGTACTACAGGACATATCCTCTCTTAGTGGGAATAGCCCTAACTTCACTAACTTCATCGCTATAACATATCTTTCCTAGCAGCAAACACAAAAAGAACTGATGAATTCAAAACAGCCATGTGGTAGCACGACAAAAAAAAGTCCTTTCTAACATCTTACCAATTACCATTACATCTTCTGTTTAACAATTCATTTAAAAAAAATGAAAATGAGCATACAAACTATTTCAAAGGATTTTTTTAGCTCCTCTCCCCTCTGTATGTAATAAACACTATTAAATACTATAAAGACCATTCTAAGGTCTATTGTATGAGGGACACATGATGACCATTGAAAAGAAAGACACACACACAAAAAGAAACAAAAGAAAAAAAGCACCTTTTGTGAACTGTTTGGGGCACACAGCACAGAGGAATTGTACATGTAGAGTTGTTTCAACAGATTAAGAATACACCAGATGTTTTGTGCACATGTAACTCATCTGAGCCTATTCAAAAAGTCAGATATGTCCAAAATGCATTTGAGTCACTGTAAATATAGAATAGCTGGTATGCATATGTGCAACTGGGCTGCAATGAGTCCAGCTCGCGTAGGGTATTTTGGAAGTGATACACACGCATCCATCAGTGAAAATTGTACAGCAAATCTCTGATAAATTGTGGCAAAACTACTACTACCCTAGCAGAATAAAGGTCCCTACTAGCAAACAAGTCTGCAGAAGAAGTATCTCTTGAAGGATGAATTAGTGAGTCTCTAGTAATACTCCTATCCAGTATTTTGCTACAAAAAGCTTTCAGAAGTTTGTACTACCTTTGCACTCCTTCCTGCATACATACACTATTCATAACCTATTCAATAATATGAAAGGCTTCTATGCTATGCAATAAAAATAGATGTTTTCTGGCTTCTTAGTAAATAACAACCCATTAAGAAAAATCTTGCAATTTCATTTTTCACCTTTGTAGTCCATTAGCTTTTAATGTACTTTAAGCATTCTTGAACCTCTTTGGCTGAGAGAAAAGACACACCAACCACCAGAGTGTCAAAAAGGTTATTTTGGTGATACCAGCTTTCTCAGACCTTTCATTTAGTGTATTTTTATATCATCTGTCATAGGTTACAGATTTGACTACTGTTTAGGCTTTGAGAAGTATTTAAAGCTCATTCAAGATCACTTTCACAATGCACTACACGATGTATAAATACATAGCCTGAACTCAGTATCTTAAGGAATTACAAACTAATATATTAAGATATAATAGGTAACATTTAAGAACAGAACCGAGAATGTAGACCTGAAATGTGTTAACTGTAAATATATTTGCATATAGATACCCATCAAGGTATGTTTATATTGTTCGTGTTACATTAAAATGCAATATTCAATAAAATAAACATAATGTATAAATATCTCTTTGTGTATGTACGTACACAAAAATGAAAATGAACAGATAAAGTAGGTTTACACAAGCAGCTGGTCAGCAGAACTGTGAACAAAAATTTCTCTGTACATCAACTCTCTTTCAAAAAGAGTTTTCTCAGAGAACTGAAATCATAACAGACCAGAAACAGAATTTAAGTAAAGATCTGGATCGTTTGTTGGCTGACTTTGCTAGGGGGCAGATCAGGTAGAAGAGAATCTCTATGGATGCTACAACTTCCTTTGAGCCTTTCATATTTATAAAAACATACTTATATGTTTTTCTGTATTTATTAAGGTGAATTAGCATGCTTGATATATTATATTCACACTGTGTCTATGTTATAAAAGAATTTACTGCTGATAATGCAGAATGAATAACTATATAGGATGACATATTTATCATTAGTTCCATTTTTGTTGCATGACTGCTATAGGAAAATGCAATTCTAATAATAAGTTTGGAATATTTAAATTATTTTCCATTTTACACTAAAGATATTTTGGAATTTTAATATTCTGTTTTATAAGATATGAGCCAGAGGTCTACGATTGCTCACATCTCTACAGGGGGGACATAAAATAAAAAAAGACAGAAAGACTGGGACTTCTGAATATGTGGATTTGATAAAGTTATACCTTAATTGCTGCTATCATACCAGCCAAGAAGCAGTTATTGTTGATTATCTAGAAATTACTTGATAAATTTCTATTAATATCATAGTTTAAAAGGATTTCTGAAAGAAATAGTTTACCTTCTTTTGTGAACATGGTGAATATTTTATATTTTGTTACAGAAAACAGCATGCATATTTTCAACAAGAGTGTCCTTCCCATAACATCTCAAATAACATATTCAATTTAAAATGTAAGCATGACATTCAGGCTTAATTTGCTGTTGGTGTCAATCTAAAAAAATATAAACTGATGCAGACAGAAAATTCTAATCTGATG
The DNA here is from genome assembly GCF_017639655.2 of Falco naumanni. Classification (NCBI taxonomy): domain Eukaryota; kingdom Metazoa; phylum Chordata; class Aves; order Falconiformes; family Falconidae; genus Falco; species Falco naumanni. Next base: position 44,479,778 of record NC_054055.1, read on the forward strand.
CCCTGGGGCCAGATCCAATAAAACACTTAAGCATCTCGATTTGGTGTTAAAGCAACTAACTTTTAGGTGTTTGTCCCACAGAAGACAATCCTGGTCTGAAGCATATATAGCGTATAGGGTAGCTATTGCTAGGCAGGTACAGTTAGAGGCTGTTAGGAGCAGCCGCTGCCTCCAACATCACTTAACATTAACCAAACTGAGTAGGGTAAACTGGGATCTAATGAAGTTAACAAGTAGCTATAGTCTGTCTAAAGTCAACAGAAAAACATATGCAGCTATCTGGAGCCAGTAAATAGAGAAATTCTGGCAACAGGACTGAGCTATAAGTTCTACCTTGCAGGCCCCGTATGACCAGAGTCTGAGCTGTAGGGGCAAAGGGATGATAGTAAAACATACATCTCTCTTTTAGACAAAGCACAGTGATTAAGGATACTACCCAGGAAATGTGTTACAAATTCAACGCTCTTGTCTGTCTACAAGGAACTGGGACCCACATATCCAAGGAGTGTTGTTGTGAAATTGCTTGGAGGGGGGAATTACAGATCTAATATTATAATAACATATTTTTTTAACTTTTAAGCCATTGATTATTATGAACTTTTTTTTTGAAACACTTCAGATCAATGAGCAAGAAGAGCATCAGGATTCAGCAGTCTAGTCCTTAGGTTCTCTGTTAGTTCCTCCTTCCTATGCTATTTCCAGATTTAACAGACAACATCACTGAAGAGCTGAACAAGTATACAGTCCCATTAAAAGCATCAAAAACACACTTCTCACAGCTGCAGACTGGGATATCTGCAGGACCTCAGATAACAACTGAGCAGGATAAGTGATAAACTATAACTCACCAAAACTGTGGGACTATTTAGAGCAAACTCTTTGTGTCACAGAAACTTTACCTGAAAAGACTCAGAGTCTTAATTTTAATGTAAAAAGACTGAATGGTTCTTTTCTGACTTATATACTTCATTTTAAGACCTTTTCGTGAATTCTGACCTAATAAAACCAAGTGTGCATCATCAACAGTCCGTAATTACAGGTTACAAAATTAGATACTTGGTTTTGATGATGGATGTCAAGTACTTGAACTAACATTGTGTACTTGAACTTACCTCGTTCTTCCCAGGATCATTTGCAGTTCTACAGCCTACTTTCCGTAAAACTGGAAAATCTGCTATTCTCAAATACAGAAAAAATCCTGGAAGTGTAGGGTAAGTCACTTCTCTGCTCATACAGATAATGACATTTTGAGTTATGTATGAACTGTGGGGCAGAAGTGCTCTCTCCAGTGTCTCCTGCATTCCTTTCTAGCCCAGACTAGGAACCTGGCTGGACCACAACATAACTCAGCAAATCTAAGTTTTATTCTTATAGAACCCAGGGAGTGGGTGGAACTTCCAATATGTACATTGGGTCTTGCCACAGCATGAAGCTAGGATGTGGCCAAGTTCCACATCTGGAGTCAGCAGCTGGAAAATGTTCCCAACACCCACAGTTTACGCTTTGAGTTCTCTTTGAGAACTGAAACTTTTCCTATCTTCTTGCAACAAAGACCCAGAGCCGGATGCAAACTTTCCAGTTTAAACAGGCAGTGAATCAGATCCATAGAACCTAATTTGATTATTGGTGGGATAAAGATAAACTGACTCCAATGGAAGGTGAGGTCACTCGAGACAGCACACACCAGAACCAGAGAACAGATTTTGAAGACAGTCTAAAAGCAAATAATAAAAAAAAAAAAAACCACAAAACAAACTCACCAAAGAAAACTGCACAAGAGATTTACTGGTAGCTTAAATCACCCCAGTAAAATAAACTCATTTTATGCACTAATAATAATTCTGGCTTCATTTTGAATAGAAATGAACATGATCTTGGAAAGACCAAATACCTTCAAACTGTTATGCAGTTTGCTAGTGCCAGCAAACTGTTTCTAAATATATTACACTGTGTTGCATGGACTGGGTAAAGTATCTCCTTTGTTTTAAGTTTATAACATAAATGGTATTTCTCTCCTGTATCCAACTCGTAGATCACGTCAAAGAAATGATTCACCCCTCTGACATATGCTAAATCTCTTCAAAATTTTGTATGTTGATCAGTTGCCTCTGTTATAATTTTGTTTCCACTTTACATTCTCTTGACTGTAAATAAATTTTCCCTGATGCAAGAACACTACAGGGTTTTCTTTGGTCCTTTCATTTTTTTTAATGGAAGAGGAGACAAGAATAGAAAATATAGGGCCTTCTTTACCAGGCAGAATTTCCCAGGTTCTCCCAGGTTCAATTCAAAGTCATTTTAGTTTCATGTAATAGGTTTCTGCCAACAAAAGTGGCTTAGATGAAAACACAATAATGTCCAAATTCTTCATGATACTTATTCCAAACTTCTGGTTTACTCTCTTTCTTTTTCTTTTGAATCAGATGATAAAGGTGAGGGAGTTTCAACAATAAGTGTACCACCACCTACATATGTTTGTTTGCAATTTTAACTACGGTCACATTTTGACTGATTTGCAGTGGTAAGCAACAGTTTGGAAATTTGATTGCAAGCTCACAGTGACAGAAGTAGATAATTACTATCTCCACAAATATCTATAAGTTAAATCACTTGTTTTAATACAGATTAGATTAGTATTAAACTTACAAGACTGGCATGAGAGACATGATAAATGTAGTCATGACAGAAAACAATTTTTAATTTAGTATACCCTATCAATCTAGATAGCCCATGAATATTTACCATTAATTCAGTCAGCTGGAACAGAGGGGGAAAAAAGAACAAAAAATAGAAGGTTTGACCTAAACAAGGACTGAGGAAAAAAGAGAATTCTCAGCAGTTTTACTGATAAAAGATCTTGCAAAAACGTAACTGGCAACAGATTGAAAAATACATCTGGGGTACCATTATAAAAAAATCCTTTAAAAAACCTGAATGACATGCAAAAATACGAGCAATTCATCGTATGCACTTCTCTTTGCAGGTTTTACTAGTCTGATTACACTTAAATGAGTAATTCCAGAGGCTAAAATAAAATCATTTATGGAAATTCAAAACAAACCTATTTGATCACATCATACTTCACAGCAGGGGTACAATTTGCAGGGGCTGAGTGAGGGCACAGTATAAGCTAAAACAGGTTGTGTGTGCAATGAACCAAACTAAATGGTTTATATAAAAGAAATGTTGTTTCCATTAATTTTTCTGGTAATCCTATTAAAAATGCCACCTGTCCAGAATAGAATTGTCCAGATTTTAATGCTTTTTCATATCTCAGTGTTCAAACACAAGACAGAGAAGGTACCATCTTATAGCTATTAAAATATGGCACAAAATGTCTCATTCCAAAATCTTCGTTACTGCAGCAGTTTCTCTGGCTCTGTTTCAATGTCTGGCTATTTTGCCTTTTACTTTTCCTCTCATTTTTCTCCAAGAACTGATTTTTTCTGATAAATACAAAGAATGTTTTTTCAACAGATAATGTCATATTTCTAACCTTTCTTTAACAACAATATTTCTAGTCAATAATACTTAAATTTCACATATATTAAGTAAATATAATATGAAATACACCTTTTAAAATTCTACCACCACCCCTCCAAAATCCCCTGTAACAACTCTGCACAGGAACTTAACTTTGAATACCAACAGAGACGAAATGGTGTCATAATCAGCATAAGTGCATGTGGACTATTCACCTAGATCAAACACTCTGGTCATATACTCAATTAAATTTAAATCCCATTATATAATGTGTACCAGCCTCATTTTATGCAATTCCCTAATTTAATGGCTTGGTATTAGCCTTTTTCCTTTTTGCACACATGGACTAATTTTCACGGCACTCAGTTCCTTTGGGAAGTAGGTCATTAAAGTCAACTGGATGGAGACAGAAACTTAATACCTAAACAGCGTTGTAGAAGGGTCAGAGACACAATATAATGTAAAACTGTTTTTCACTCATCCTGGTTTGTAATATTTATTACATTCCTCCTGCATATATTTTTCATTAATCTCAAGAACCACAAAGTAGAAGAATCGAGAAAGCTATCATCCTCTTTTAATTTGTGAAACAAAAAACAAACCAAAAAAATAAAAAAAAAATTAAAATCACAATTATATTACTATTTAGCTGTTTAGACAATACTTGTTTTAAACTGAAACAGTAGAATCTTAATATTCTTATTACCTTTCTCAATGTGTATTCTTTTTGTCTCATGTCCCACATCATGACCAGCCAGATCACCCTCCTTAGGTCCAGGCAGGACATTAGGTGACAAACCCATCAGCATTTGGTTCATAGATAGCCCATTCTGATGGACAGCTGCTAGACACAAGCACAGGCAGAAAGAAAATCAGCCGTCACGTTAACAATACCTTTTTGTACTTATTTTATATAGTCTTCCTCTTAATTATACAAGAATTCTAACAATCACAAAGTTACTTAATTAGTGGTATCAGCATCCACACAGCTGGAGAGTTTCTTCCTGTTCATTTTGGTTTAAAACAATTCATTTTAAAAAGAAGAGTTCAGTAACTTTGGACAAAGTTGTATATTTGCAAACATTTTCTTGTTTATTTAATAAGAACTGAAATGCAAAATGAAACAAACCAGAAAAGCATAGAAGGTTCTATGCGAGTTACTTGCTGATTATTTTTTTCTTAGTTATACAAAAGCTCTTGTATATCAGCATTCCCAATATGCAGTCCCTAACTTCCTTAAATTAAGCATTGTGGCCTTCCAGGTGATAAACAATGTTTTTCAAAATATACTGTGTAACAGTAGAATTGCTTATTTGCTCATCAGACAGCTTGAAAATCTCTTTACAACAGTTCTCAAACAGATCTGCATGAGTTTCAAACACACCTCAGCAACACACCTCAGCAACCCATCTAAGGCAGTTCATGTCCCTATGCTTCTATCTTGAAAAATTGTATTTGCAAGAGGCTTATGCCATTTTCAGGAAAGCTTTTTTTCATATGTAACCCATATTTCTGTAGTAGTCATCTTACTCTTGCTGGCACCACAAAAGCAGATGCACTTAAGAATCAGCTGTAGTGTTAACAAATCATATAGCAGATAAAGGTGTTATTTTATGAATAAATAAGTTACTGAAGTGATCCAGTATTTAAAGAAATCTGTTATGTTCACATTGGAAGAAACAATGTGCAATGGCCCCACTCCTCTCAGCTGGTAAAGTAAGCAGAGTAAGCTGCTTACAGTAATGCTAATACCATTTCTTAAAAAACAACAAAAAAAGTGTTATTCCTTCACAGAAAGAGTAAGCATCTCTCAATTACATTTCATTTATTTTTTTTTATTAAAGAACAATGGAAAAGGCCTTCAATGGTTGTAAAAAAAACCCATATTATTAATCAATTAAAAAAAAATATCCAAGGTTGTGAGGCTTTTTCCAGAACTTTACTTATGAACTCTGGTGGCTTGATCTTGGCTGGATGCCAGGTTCCCACCAAAGCCGCTCTATCACTCCCCTCCTCAAATGGACAGGGGAGAGAAAATATAACGAAAGGCTCGTGGGTCGAGTCTGGGGAAATAGATAAGTCACAGTATATGGGATGCCAGTTTAATCTGCACTCTGAATCGTCCAAGTGATAAGAAAACAGAATTTTCAGCTTGTCATGGTCAGGCCTCATTTCTTTTCTTTGGTAAGTCATTTTTCATCACATAATAATGAAAGATCTCTCATCTGAAGGTCAATGAAGGGTCAGCTTCCTGAGTCTGCGGAGAGCCTGAGAGGAAGCAGTCTAAAAGAAACGTGCTGCATCTAATCAACACGACTACGTATTTCATATACCTATTTCATGGCCTTCTATCTGCATGCCAAATCCTCTAGTTTCACCTACTGGCAAATTCCACTGTGGAAAGATGCCTTAAAAGCACAAAAACCTGTAACAGCAATAATAAAAGGAATGGACAAATGTAATATGAATTTAAGTAAATATCCATAACATAATATGTGTTTAAAACCTTAATATCCAGGCAGTTACACTGGAATATCATAGAATTCAGGGTCTTTGCCATGTAATTTACATCCTGTAGATGGAGCCTTGAAAATAATGGTATCACTCTGACACACCATGGTTTAATTTCACTCTGCCCTTGTGAGCTATGAAGTGATAATACTCTCTGAATCATATTTCTCACCATTACAAATTTTTATATTTAAAAAAATATAATTTATGCATATTTTTAATTGATTTAACCTGATTTTTCTCTTTACCAAGCAATTCTGCCATGTGCAATGTTGCTTATGAAGTCAGATTCAATTTAGAAATCAAACCAGAATAACCAGATTAAATAAAACTCAATTTCTTTAACAAATGTTTACACTATATGTTCAGTTCTAAAACTAATCTAGCAAATTGCTTCCCAGCTGCAATTCTGTATTTCATAGCTCATATCTTTATGCTTAATACGACATGATGGCAGTTTATATCAGTACCCGTTAATGTAGCATCAGATATTATGATACTGTAAACTGGGGAACATAATGTTGGGAGATAGTTATTGCAGCTGAACTTCCGAACATGATACATATGAGATCTATTTAAGACGAGGACATTTTGATTAGAAAAACCAGCTGCACCTAATCAAATTTAAAGTGGTGACAAGGAGAAGAATGTGACCTACGGATTCTGTCTGAAGAGCTCTCAGTCCGTGCAGGAGAGCTGGACACACTGCTGCTTCGATGAGAGGATGGATGGCTGCCAGGTCTTCGGCCCTCTTCAAGAGAAGGAGCAGGAGAAGGGCTGTCTGGAACACGTTCCTAGACGCCATGAAAAATAGTTGCAAAATAAGGCAATGTTAAACTAAACCTCTGTTTCCAAACATCACTTCCCTAAACTGTATCTCCCTCTTAAATTACAACCTATTATTTCCTCTGTTGAGGTGTCCAGGATTTGCAGAGTATTCTCAAAGGAAACTTGGACATTTTAGGACACTAGATCTTATGGTTTAGCATACAATGTGAGGGCTGCTCATCCTGTCAGGCTTTTAAACTGCCTTCTGGACTATTTATAACAATAAGGGTTTTGCTATGCTTTTGGGTGGTTTGTTTCCTCACTTCTATCAGTATGCTGTTGAATTGGAAATACACATTCTGGCTTAGAGACTTTAGCCTTACAGGATAGGAGCAATATAGTTTTGTAAATAAAGACAAGACATTACTATTTTAGCTTATGCTGAATTTTACACAGCATTTTATTTTCAAAGAGGCTTCTTGAGCAACAACATCTTATGGAACTGCTCTGGATCATAAAGAAAATATAATCTCCCTACTGAACCTATACCGGTAACATGGCTCGGGAAAGTCCAAATGTCTGCTTATAACATGAAGCACAAACGTTGAATGAACCACACTTTTTGGAAAAGAGTGTGCCAATATCACTATTTCAAAATGACAAAAAATGCCCATTCATGTTTTCCTGTCCAGGGGAAAGCCTGGGATGGTAGCCAGGAGGAGCTATGATGCACTTCAAAATTTTCATTGATTTTCAAAATTACAGCACGAGGACTGTGATGGTTTGAATTGCACTTCTGTTACATGAGAACCATCAGTATGTAGCAGGTAGATATATCTGATATTTACACAGAACTTTAATATAAACAGTAAAGGGAGCTCAGTGCAGAATAGTCTTTTCTAGAAGAATCTGTGTCTTTCCTTGCAGTTTCCTTTTTATTGCTAATAGCTCCCAAGACTCTATGTCATTGCTAAATTATGTATGAGTTAGGTTGGTTTGGTCGGACAGTGGTAAACAAAATAGTTCCTATAAGGGAAATCTATGAGAGGCACTGAAAATGTTAAACTTTGGTGGTGGTGGTGGTGGTGTGTTTTTTTTCTTTCTGATAACCAAAATTCTGACTCCTAATGAAAAAAAAACCTAACCCAACCCAACCAACCAACAACTAAAAAACCGTATACATTCAACCACTAAAAGTTTTTAGTAATGAAATAATACAATTATTATGTGTTTAATAATATCTATGAAAATTTGCTGCTGAAATGCCTAGAAGTTTTCCTGAGAAGAGCATCACATTTCTCACACAGCAAATTTCTTTTGCAGCAGTCATTATTTTTCATGCACAGTAGCTAGATGAGTATTTGTTTCTCTGAATGCATTTCTATGAAACTTAGCAACATGACCATCTATAGTAATCAATAGATTTATTCCAGGTAATCTTTATAATAAATATTTGCTAAACTTGAGATTCTGATTGCAAAGTGATTCAATAAGCTTATTGATGGAGTGGAATAAGACTTTTCAGAGCAATGTTTCAAGACATTTAAGTGGATTCCACTTTAATAGTCTCAGGTTTTTAAGTCAAAAACTTTGATGAGGATAGTTTAACTGCATCATAGCTTTAGGGTTATTATGACTTTGTGTTTATATGTCCATGAAACGGGTGTTCAAGAGGGGGATTGCAATGCAGATGTTTTAAGAATGTTGAAGATTTATTTCTTTAGATTTATGACGATTTAAGCATGCACAGCGTACAGATTTGGTATAAATTGGAACACAGTATATTTAATCATTCATTTAATATATAATTTCACTGTTTGGCATACAATGTACTGTTCTTAGAAGGGTTTCATTAAAATGAAATCCAGTGAGCACATAATATTTGAATACAGTGCTGCAGAGTAAATTAATTTATTTAAAGAGCTTAATTTGTTTATCCTATTTATTTATGTGTGCTTTTACAGCACATAGTATGATATGGAGAGAACAAAAGGAATGCACAGGACAACAAAATATAATTACTGCACAAACAAAACAGATAATGAGTTTTATTCACATGTAATATGACATAGCAGGCAAAGTCTATGAATAAACCTGTGTATGTTGGCTTTATTATTTCATTCCTTCAGCACTTCAGGAGAGCTAACTTTGGTCTCTCCAAGGACCTGCTTGGAGGATTCCCATAGGTTAGAGGTCAGGAAGGTAGGGACATCCAAGAAAACAAGCTAATATTCAAGCATCACTTCTTCCAAGCTCAAGTTTGGTACATCCTTACAAGTGAGAAATCAAGCAAAGGGGGCAAGAGACCTGCAAGGGTGAGCAAGGAGCTTCTGGCAAAACATAAACAGAACAAGGATGTTTATGGGATATGGAAAAAGAGACAGGCCACTTGGAAGGAATATAGGGGTGTTGTCAGAATATGCAGGGATGCAACAAGAGAAGTTAAGTCTGGAATTAGATCTGGCAAGGGATGCCAAGGACAACAAGAAGGGCTTCTTCAAGTACATCAGTAGGAAGAGGATGACTAGGGAAAATGTGGGCCTGCTGCTGAATGAGGTGGATGTCCTGGTGAGGAAGATCACAGAGAAGGAGGAATTGCTTAATGCCTTCTTAGCTTCAGTCTTTACTGGCAAGGCTGGCCCTCAGGTTTGCCAGACCCTGGGAGCAACAGAAAGTCTGGAAAGAGGAAGACTCCCTTGATTGAGGAGGATCGGGTTAGAGATCATTTAGGCAAACCTGACACACAGATCCATGGGCCCCAATGGGATGCACCCCCGAATGCTGGATGAGCTGATAGATGTTATTGCTAAGCCACTTTCCATCATCTTTGAAAGGTCACGGAGAACAGAAGAAGTGCCTAAGGACTGGAGGAAAGTCATTGTCACTCCAGTCTTCAAAAAGGGGAAGGAGGGCCAAGTAAAGTATAGGCTGGTCAGCCTCACTCCATCCCTGGAAAGGTGATGAAACAGCTTCATCCTGGAGGTCATCTCTAAGCACACGGAGGAAAAGAAGGTTTTCAGGAGCAGTCAACATGGATTCACCAAGGGGTAGTCATACCTGACCAACCTAATAGACTTCTGTGATGGAATGACTGGCTGGGTAGGTGCGAGGAGAGCAGTGCATGTTGTCTAGCTTGACCTCAGCAAGGCTTCTGACACTGTCTCCTATAACATCCTCGTAGGTAAGCTCAAAAAGCATAGGTTAGATGAGTGGACAATGAGGTGGATCAAGAACTGGTTGAATGGCAGAGCTCAGAGGGTTATGGTCAGCAGCACAGAGTCTAGCTGGAGGCCTATAGCTAGCGGTGTTCCCCAGGGGTCACTGCTGGGCCCAGTGTTATTCAAGTTATTCATCAATGTCCTGGATGAAGGACAGAGCGCACCCTCAGCAAGTTTGCTGATGGTACAAATCTGGGAGGAGTGGCTGATAAAACAGGAGGCTGCGCTGCCATTCAGTGAGACCTGGACAGGCTGGAGAGTTGGGTGGAGAGGAACCTAAAGAAGTTCAACAAAGGCAAGTGTAAGGTCCTGCACCTGGGGAGGAATAACCTCACACATTGGTACAGGCTGGGGGCTGACCTGCTGGAAGGCAGTTCTGAGGAGGACCTGGAGTGCTGGTGGACAGCAACTTGCCCATGAGCCTGCAGTGTGCCCTGGTGGCCCAGAAGGCCAGTGGGGTGCTGGGGTGCATTAGGAGGAGTGTGACCAGCAGGTTGAGGGAGATTGTCTTCCCCAACTGCTCTGCCCTGGTGAGGCCACACCTGGAGTGCTGTGTTCAGTTCTGGGCTCCTCAGTTCAGGGGAGACGGGGAACTGCTGGAGAGGGTCTAGCAGAGGGCTATGAAGGTGATGAGGGGACTGGAGCGTCTCCCTTGTAAGGAAAGGCTGAGAGAGCTGGGCCTGTTTAGCCTGGAGAAGAGAAGACTGAGAGGTGACCTTATGAATGCATACAAATACTTAAGGGTGAGTGTCAGGAGGATGGGACCAGGCTCTTTTCAGTAGTGCCCAGCAACAGGACAAGGGGTCATGGGCACAAACTGAAACACATGGAGTTCCTTCTGAATATGAAGAAAAACTTCTTTGAGAGTGACAGAGCACTGGAACAGGCTCACTGGAACTCTCCACAGAGAGGCTATGGAGTCTCCTCTGGAGACATTCAAACCCCACCTGGACATGATTCTGTGAAACCTGCTGTAGGTGACCCTGCTTTAGCAGGGGGTTGGACTAGATGATCTCCAGAGGCCCCTTCCAACCCTGACCGTTCTGTGATTCTGTGATTTGTAAAATACCCTTTAACCCCAACAAAACTACGCAGAACTATGAACTATGCAGAAATGGAAAATAAATTAATACCTCAACTGATTTTTATATCCTTGCTTCATAATTTCACAATCAATAATAAAGTCTATAGCAATTTTTGTCTTTATCAAAGCTAGCTGCAATAACAAATGGAAATGCTACTAATAATAAATTGAAATACTCTGTAGCTCTAAAAAGTCATAGTGATAAACTAATGGTACTGGAATATCAATATAAGCTGTCTTCCTTGCTAGAGATTTTGTGCAGAAAAGATGGATTTTGTCTGCAGTAAAATATTAAATTTACATTTAGACTTCACTTCAAAATTTTTCAAAAAAGGAAGTGCTCAAAAATGTGTTCAGTAAATAATTCAGATGATCAGAGCTATTTTGTAACTTCCACAAATTGCCAATTTTGTACAAGGAAGCATACATGACACAGCAAAGAAACAGAATTTACTGTGTTACAATTTTGGCACTAGAAATCACCTAGGATACTGTCCACTGTCCAGTATTTTTCCTAAAACTTGTCTACTTGCAGGATAAACTTAATTCCATGTAATTAAAGATACCTCTAGAGAATCTGGTGTTGGCCTGTACTGTAGTTAGGCTTGTTGTCTCCCAACAAACAAACAAACAAACACGTAAAATCTGAGTGACTTTGCCTTGCTAAAATTAAGTATGAGGAGGAAACTGTGCAGAGTTCAGTTTGAAATCAGCACATCTGAATGTAAATATTTAAATGCTGTTTTGACACATGAGCTAGAGATGAAATTTCAGACATATCTGTATCTAGCATGCTACATGAAGGGGCCCATCTTGAAGGGAAGTTGTCTCCCATCTCAGTCAATTGAGATATGGACAATAAAGTCAGTAGAGCCTCCTCCAAAATCAGATACCTACGGGTCAATTCCACTGCTCACATTTGAGTCATTTGAGCTACTGAAGGGTTTTGAGATGTCCACCCACATTGACAGACAGGACCTACAGAAGATCTGAGAAGATCTGCTGCCTTCTGGAGTGGCAGCAGGATGCCAAAAACACTATCCTTGCACTTACTGGCTGATGAGCTGAATAGCTCCCAAAACTCTACTGACAATATCTACCAAAACCCAAGAAATACGCAATTATTTATTACTTGTAAAACTTAACCCTCACTAGCTACCTTTTTTTCTCCATTTTTTGCTTCTCTGTTTCTACAGGTACTCACAAATACAAAGTACTGTGAACAATTTAGGGCATATATAACAATTAAACACATGGTCGACCAACTTTTCAAAACTAGTAAGACTCTCAATTAGGCATCAGATTTGGCAACTATACTAAACAATAGACAACACACTCTTAAGGGCCAAATCTGAAGCATTCCTTATCTTGGTGTGCTTTACAATCCAATCCAAAGTACAAATCCTAACACTTTAAGAATCTAACATTTAACTCCTCCAAAAATGCTCCCACTATATATGAAACATTCACTTTAGGGAGCTGCAATGCGTACACTCCCGCAATATCAAGTCCATTTCATAAAAGAACTGTTCCTGTGACACTGGGCTCTTTTTTATCTTGTAAAGATTTTAACTGTCAGAGATTTTAACTTATGAGATTGTAGTTGTCTCTAGAATTAGAAAACACTCCAGTTTTCTTGAAGAATACCACGTATCGCCCACAACATAACAGTGCCTCAGTCTGTCCAAGTAAAACATAAGTGATGCACTTAACATATTTCCACATTTTTCAAACAGCTCTTTGCATAGATGCAAAGACCATACTGTAAGATCTCATTCCAAAAGTTCCTTTTAAGCAACTTTCTACTAAGATTTATCTAATACATCTGTAATGGTATCCAGAAGATCATAAATACTTCCTTCCCTATATCATATATGTCTTTTTTTTTTCTTACCAGGTCACAAAGATAAACTCAATATTACTCTCTTTTTTTTCCCCATTTCTTTTCTTTCTGCTCCAGCAGCATGTTTAAAATGTTTGAGAAGTGCCTCATTACTAAAAGTCTTCCTCAGAAATATACCAAAACGTAAAGTTGATGGAGTTCAGCTGTGGGTTCCTATACCACTATTGAAGAGAAGACAATTCAGGTAATATGGGTAGAATTAATCCTTCTGCTCCTAAAATGACAGACAAGGAAGCAGTGTCTTCTAGGTTCTCTCCACCTCAGCCTTTCCACAAGCACCCTCTACCCTTTATAATTCCTGATCCTCAGAGACAAAATTCCAGAATCTTTCTGAATAAACCTACTTCCAACAACCATCTGGTTTTGCATGTACATCCTTCATCTCCTGCATATTCCTCTCCAGTATTTTCAGTCTCAGCTTTTTCCTTTGTTCTAGTTTGCTTCTCCATGAGACTCATCTCTTAGGCTTAGTCATCCTTTAATTTTAGTCATGGACTGAGCTCTAGACATGCAACTAAGTATAGCTGTAGAAGTATATGGCTTTTAAAGCTATTCAGCTGTCTTGATGTTCTTCAGTGTTGAACAAACTCCTCTGTGTTTGTGCTTTACATCATTGAAGTGCAGACGACAAAATAACTTAGTTTCAGCATCACACTTTTCAATAGTCTAGGTAATTTCTTATTGGGGAAAGGATATATCACACACATTGTTTCATACACTGTTAATTAAAAAAATTAAAAAGCTTTTAATCAGGAATATTTTATAATATTCTGACCTTTCTAGGAAGGCACTCAACTTCCATGTCTGTTTGTGGTAAAATTAAAATAGTACCTTTCACAATGACCAAAACCCAGACTTCTTACTCTTCAGTTCCTTACTGACCTATTTGGAACTTGTATAAGGAGTATTCCAGGAACAGCTTTCTTGTAAAATGAAATAGTCAAAGAAATTAATTTCTTTGGTATATTTTGTATTCCTTGCAAACAGGGTATTTTGCTTTTACAGTTTCGTTTTTTGTTCAGCTTTAGTCTAAAACATTAGAGACTCCAAATTAATGTTTAGTCTTAAGCATTACAAGATGAATTGGACTAATAATTATTTCCTAACTTCCTCAATCACTACTATAAAATGTGTGCTATCAAACTGACTGAATGCTATATATTTTCATTTCTATTTCCTTATTTGCATACTATCACAAGCTTGCTAAAGATCTTGGTAACTTCCCACTAACGTGCATGTTATCCTTCTCACTTTTTTTGTACAGACAACCTTCTAATCCCAATAAAAATTCAGTTCAAAAGTTTTGTGTTGTCATTAATTGCACTATTATTTTAAACAGTGGATCTATTTCTTATAAAGAACATAAAGCATAATATTTGCATAAGACTTTTTTTCCTCTTTGTGAATAACTTGAACTTATTTATCTTTTGGACCAATTTAAATTAATTTGATTTTCATTTTACTTTTATATCTGCAAGTTTTCATTGATTCTCCCTTGCTGTTCCCGTTACAAGAATACTCATAACAGGTAGCATAAAATGTAGAGAGAGATCAACAGACAAAAAATCTATGGATTTGCTTAATTTTTATTACCCTGTTTACTATAGGATTATTGGGAATAACAGCAGCAGCTGGCTGACAGGAAGTCCAAACAGAAGGCTCCCAACTGAACATTTAACAGTACTTCAAGAGCAGAGAATCAAATCCTTGAAAGCATGGGCAGTACCTGAACTACAGTGACCAAACTGGGAAGTGAGTTTCATAAGACTGGGCCATTATAGAGATTAAAAACAAGCAAGCAAACCAACAAACAAACAAAAGTGGATGGCTGTCAATACCAAGAAAGAGCCTGGCTGTACTGGCAAAATTATAGTACCATCCAAAGTGTTGACAATTTGGAATCATGATGAAGCAGGATCATTCCTGGAAGTGCCATGGAGCCTCATTGTACAGAATTCTGGATTTTGTGGGTTCTCATTAAAATGTCTCGACAACTATTTTGGGCGTGCTTTTTGTGTGTGTGTGTGTATCCCTTCAACTGAATTTATAAATTATATTTTGCCTTCCAAATGAGTATTTGGTCTAACAAACAGAACATCCTTCTAAGGTATACAAAAAAACCCCATGCAACATGCAAACATATAGACATGCAAAAAACTACTAAAACTGAATTAGTAAGTTCTTATTGAGAAGTTGGACACACTTTCCCTGCTTTTTTCTTTTTTTTTCTCTCCTCTTTTGAAAGAAGATCTAGTCTTACTTGAAAAACAACCATTTAAGCTTAAGAAGCACCACTAGGAACTCACCCCTAAAAGTCAAGCCAAATCATAAAACCAGCCAAACACCAAGAATTCATTTACCCAAATGTCATTGTCTATACTACAAATGTCTACACCTGAGCTAGTCTGATTTTTTTACGCATACATTCAGGTCTCCAAGGTACAACTCCCCTCTCAAGTAGGTCCAGTAAATTATACCCTAGAAGACAGCAAAATTAATCCCATCCCTTGTACCTTACACCCCATACATAGTTCCCTGTTACACATGTGAATATGCAAATTTCCAAGCAGAAAAATTTGTACTACCTACTCTGTGTTATGTGTTATATGTAGATAACTATTTTACATGACACAAATTAATTCATAGGAGCGTATGGCTGCTATTACTTGTAAACTGCACCTCGGAAGCACAAATGTTAAAACAAATAATAGGATCCCATATTACTAAAAAAAAAGACATAATTCTGAGTTACAACCTACCAGATATATAGCTACCTTCCTCTAAGCTCATTATTAAAAAAAAAACACCTGTACTAAAAGTTAAAATAAATAATTTAAATCATAGATGGAACTAAGTAACGAGGTGGGACAAAATGTCCTCTAATACAAAGATGATTAAGCCATAATAAAGGAGTTCAGCTACACTTTAACCTAAGGTCTTCTCATGCTAAAAGAAGAAACAGGAGTAAGTGTGCATATACATATTTATATTAACATAAATAAATAAAAGTTATTCTAACCTGGAGATTTTCTCAGTTATGTGTGAGCTAATAAAAATAATTTTAAGATACCGTATTTTCTGCAGTCATTATAAAAATAAAATGAAATATTAATTTGGTTTATAATATACTTGAAACTTGATATCATAATTTTCATGTTTTCTTTCCCAATATCTAAAAGCAGGTGTTTTAGGAGCTGATTGTCTAATTTTTATTGTAGAATATTTATTGTAGACTAATTACTTTTTATTATTTAAATGTTTTATATTAATTCAAATTTCTCCTTATGTAAAGAATAAAATTTGATTTTACTTCATGTATCAGAAAATGAGGAAATGGAAGTAGTTTCCCTCTTTATGCACTTGTGTATGCTACACTTTTCTACACATTCAAGAAAATAACTTTAAAGTAATGTCAAAATCTGTATTTTGAATGCACATACGTCTCTAGAAATAACAGTTTATCTGAAAAGTCAGGCATTTTTCAGGTTAGGCATCCAAAAAGGGCATTTCTGCCACTTTGAGATATAATTAATTTTCTTCGCATTCCCTTTCTGTAAAATGGGTATAGCATATCCAGCTTCATAGGAATGGTGCAAATATGCATCTACCACTGTTTGTGTAATACTTTTCCTGTAGGCACAGAAGTGGCCCTAGAAAACTTCTGCATTCAACACAGGATTCATATCACGCAAGTTAAATAAGACTGGGCCAGACACTGATTTTAAAAAAATAAAATATAGAATAATTAACTATTCACTGAATGAGGTAGGGGTTCTGTGGAAAAATACAATATGTGATGGCAAAATTAAAGTTGCACTGTACTATATGGATGGAATGCTGTCACATTAAGGTTGGAGAGACATTCTGGTATTTCCTAATGTTAGTCTTATCTTTTTAAATTTGGTGATGGTCCTTTTACGTAGGTTTTGGGTGTAATTTTACTTGATGCCTGAAGACAGTCACATCTAAAGATTTTGCAGTACTATCTGATACATTGGCAACTCTGGCAGTTTTCTCAAGTTTACAGTACAGGAAAATTCTGCTTCATTGGTAATAGCAGCAAAGTGGAAGGGTTTTCTATCCAGGAAGTCCAACTGTACTTTCAACGCGCTTCCTATGGCCCCTGCCTCTACAGGACAGTGTGCCAGACAATTTAGAGAAATGCTATATCTAATCCTATTTAAAAAGCTATCATTTCTGTAACTGGAAAGTAAGTTAACAATAACCTCTTCTACTTACAATGGCCAGTACATTTTGGTACTAAAAGTCTGCACTAAACTCAAGGCTGCTCACACAGCAGTTACAGAAGACTTAAGCTGAAGCTTCTACAGTCCCTCTGCTGGCCACCCTCTCCATGAAATTAATTTCCTTGTTTTTCTCCTAAGAGCCCGTTTCCTTTCAGGTCCACCCTCTGAACTTGCTCACCACCACTCTGACATCAGATGTTTAAATGTTCCATCGTTTCTGTATGGCAGTGTCACATTTCTTCTCTTTGGCTATTAGTGGGACTTTCTGGCAACAATTACAGGCAAAAAACATAGGACTATTAAATTACATCAGTAGAAACGCACACGTATTGCCAGTGAAAAATGAAAGTGAATAAATGTTACAATAAAATTTTGTCTCAGAAAAGGCCTATAAATTGAGTTATATAAAAAAAAAAAACCAACAACACCCTGTCTGCAGCTACCTTGGTAAAATAAATTAATAGTAGATTTCTGCTATTGGATAACATGAAGATAACATATAATATATATTATATATATTACAGATGATACATTGTATATATCTTATATAATATATTTAATGTGCGTGTATGTTATAGTATATACAAACAAGTTCTAAACAAGTATAACATAATCACTGCTGTGATATATTTAGAGAATTAGCAAACTTTAGTCTCATGTATTTACTGTGCAGCAGAAGACTAATGTGCTACTACTGATCACCTTGCAGCTGACGGTACTGGTTTCTTCTGGTTTATTCTTAATTCTTTCTATAAGTATTAGTAACATTATATGGATAAAGTGCAATTTTTTATTCTTGCATGCTGCTCTGTTCTAACTTTTACAATGTAGAATTATTTCAAGTTGCTATTTATGTGAGGTATTTCCTTTATATTTTCATATATCTTTCTGCTGTGTGAAAAAAATTGATGTAGTGAAACTGCTAACAAGCTGAGCCTTTGAAACCACGGGCAGGTGATGAAAGCCACCTCATGTCTAAAGCATCCCCAGGTCACAGCTGTCACACTCACTGCAATTCATTGCTGTCACAATCTGCTGTCCCTGCTTGTTGTTGCTTTCCTCTTATTCATCCAACTCATATATCTAAACATTCCATTACAAAAAGACATCTAATGTTCAACTCATGTTTGAAAGGGCACAACACTCTTCTGAAATATAATTCTGAAGATTTTAGAGCACATAGTTCACTGCCAAATCTAAGGTATTGCTTTGTAAGGCTTCCCTTGTAATTTTGTCTTTGTCTCATCTCTTGAGCATAGCAGGATAAAATGTTTGGTTGGTACATGATCTCAGCTTTATTCCAACTTCTTATCATGAAGAAATGAAATATTTCCCAGTAATAGAAAGGCATTTGAAGCTTTGTGAGTTTAAAGATAACAGCACTAACAGTGAACTCAGTGAATTGGAAGGAAAGGTCAGTAAGTCATCTACTGTGGCATGTTCACAAAGGCAATTCTTCTATCCAATGAACCAGGTTGTTTATAATCTGAAGACTCAGATTTTCTAAGACTTAATATTGTTCTTTGTTACTTAATTTTGTTCTTTGTTACTTAATTAAACAAGGTTACTATTGATTTCTTTTTCAGAGTAGAAACTTCTCATAGGTCTTCTAACTTTTCAGAGAGTTTAAACTTGTAAACATCTTGTACTTTAATTTCAAATCTATTCTGTCATTTTAGGTTATGACTATGAACTCCAGGGTGAGTGATGCAAAAACTTGTCAAATCAGCTTGTGGAAAAATTGTCACTGAGGAAAAACATTTAAGTAAAACCAGGGTTAAAAAAATGAGCCAGAAGATAATGAAAACAAAATCAAAAAGTCTAAAAATGTAGCAATAAAAAAATAAAGGAAGATACGATTCTAGTAACAACTTTGAGAAAGAGAGCAACTGCACTATTTGTACATTCCTGTAAAAACACAGAAAAAGGAGGTCTGACCCTCTCACATCTATTCTCTAAGATATTTATTTTGATTGTAGTATAAGTTACTATTCATAAAATTTACATTGCCAGTGCAAGGTTCAAAAACTACGCTGATTAGAGTTTCCTGCTCAACTACTCATTGTATATAATTCAGTGGGCACCAAAATCAGTTTCCGACTATGCCCAGCGAGGAACAGTTAAATTGCCAGTGACATGTCCATGCTCATAGGAAGAAAATCTCCCTCTAACAATAACGTCATGCTTTTTTGTAGCTCAGGTTTATGTTTCAAACCTGGTCAGTATTAAAAAATAGGAACATAATTACTTGGCCATGCTATCTCTATCCACATGACCATATTCATCTGCCATAGAAAAAACCAGAGGACATAAATCTAGACACTTGTTGATACCACAAAGGGGCTGAAGGGAAGAGTATAAAAGTCCTGCAAGAGTAACTTCCTTATCCTTTAGAGTATTATTGAAAGAACTATACGTAGCAAGAACTTACATTTAGAAGGGAGGTTTGGATGGCAGATTAACACTTGTGTTTATATATTTACCTGTAGCACAAATGTATTGTGGGCAATATGCCACAAGCCTTGACTGAAGAAGTCATGGCAGCAATCAGGTAATGTCTCCATCAGGTTCTACATAAAAGTCCTAAAACTCTAACTTAGTCATGCAAACTTTAAAAAATGAATATTACACCCTTGAGTAAGCACAGTTTTCTAAATAGAACTTAGGTTAATTTGGCCATTTAAAACCAACTAATTGTAAATCCACATCTTTTTAAATTATGGTTATGTGCAAACCAAATGGGAACACAAAACCTGTTTTGTTAAATAACTTGCACAAGATGTTATGCCAGGAGCTGCGCAGAAGTTGGCAGATACAATGAAGATTTAATTAGCATGAATACAGGATAGTTGAATTTTCAGAAATGGCAGAGATAAATAGTGTAGATTATTAATACAAACAAAAGTTTAAATAAGCAAGATTGGGGGGGGGGACGGGGGACGGGGTGGGGGGGGACGACACACCAAAAAACCAAACACCACCACCACCCCCCAACCATTTTTCCAGTTACAAAGTGCTGCTAAAACGTTTCAAACACAGAACCAGAATTGCTAGGTACTTTCAAAATCTTCACCCAGATCTTAATGAAATTCTTTTTCCAACTATATGAGCTATAAGAATGAACTTGTTAAGAAGTTAAGGAACCCTAGGAAAAGGAAAATTCTCTGATATGGCACTGCCTATCATTAAAATAATACACGTAGATACATGATGACAGCGTCTACCTTTCAGAGTCCAATACTTTTAAACCTGCTAGGCAAGTTTAGATCAGATGAGCCAGAAGTACATCTCAGTTAAGTGCTTCCTGGGTCCTGCAATATTCCAATAATGGGGTGAGATCTGTGAACACACTAGGCCCTGCATTCCACAAAAGGAAACCTTTTTTCACATAGCCTCAGAGCTATGTTGTAATTCAGATGTACCTGATTTGGTAATTGGAGACAAAGATCAGGGGTATGCTCCCATAGACATATTTAAATGTAGGCCACAGTAACTTAGGCAACTTTAACAGCTAGAACTAGCTTGTAAATCAACTTCATAAGCTCAAAGTGAGCTTGTCAAAGTTTAGAAACAGAAGGGTACCAATGCTCTTGAAGGTCAAATTTTGTACTCTTAAATATGAAATCAAATAGCTCACAGAAAATTAAAGAAGGGAAAACTAGGAAAAACAGTGAAAACAAAGTTTTGTTGCCATAGTAATTCATACTTGTCAGGTGGCATTTAACATGTGCTCCATCCCAATCTTCATTTTTAGATACCTCTGTAATACAAGTGGTCACTGTTCCAATTAAGAAAATAAATTTAGAATGAAATAGAGCACCACGCATGTTCCAGAGCACTTCAGTATCATGTAACTCTTACTAAAGACTGGTCAAGTAAGAACAGAAAAAAAAAAAAAAAAAAAAAGCTGCAGAAATCACCATGCCATTGAATAGTTAGTTAGCAGCAGTGTTTATATTCCCAGGTTATGGGCAAGATGGACATAGGGTGGAATCTAGACTTTCTGACATAGCACCTAAAGAAACAATTCTTCTCAAAACCGTGTCTTAACTTCCCATGTCATCAAAGGTGAGAAAGGAATGACACTGAAGGACTCCAAAGGAGACCCTCCATTTGAAAGTGCAGGTACCTAAATTAGGTCATCAGACCATAATTTTCTAAGTCAACAGCAACATATATTTGTTGACTTTTAACTGAATGGTTCTTTATGATTCTCGTCTCGTTAGGTTAAAGAGGAAAGGAGCACAAAAATGTTGAATGTCTTAATAAATTCAGATCTCTTCATTCTGCTTACATCATCACAAACTTCAAAACTTTTGCAACTCTGGATTTGAAGGTCCAAGAGATTTTAAGTTTACCTAATTTTTGTCAGAGGAACTGCATTAATGGCCAGATTGGATGGGGCTTTGAGCAACCTGGTCTAGTGGAAGCTGTCCCCACCCATGGCAGCGGAGTTGGAAATAGATGCTCTTTAAGGTTCCTTCCAACCCAAACCATGCTGTGATTCTGTGATTTCCAAAACAGCCCTAAAATACCAAACAACCTTGCTTTTGCATATCTATTTCTAACATATGAATGTTACATAAAAGCACAAAAGCTTGTGTACTTTCTGTATCTCATTTATTAGAACTAAAGAAGGCTAACAGGTAAAATGTAGATATCGGAATAAATGTCAAGTCAAACTATAAATATCTAGTGGTAAAGAAGAAATGCCTTTAAAATGAAAATACATCTTCATTCAGAAGACACCATGCCTGTGTTAAATACCTTTATCACCAGATTAATTTAGTTACAGGCAGCAAGCAACCTTAAAATTGGTAGACAATACCAGATATCAGATATTTTTGAGACAACTCTACAATATCACAGTTGTGGCCTGCAGATTACTGGGTCTGTTCTGTGCAACCTCATTTCATTCTGTTCTGGGATTCGGCAATTTAGGTTCTGCAGAGGTAAAGTATCAAGCCTTTCAGCCTTTTTCAGATAATTTGCAGCATTTTGGTTCAAATACTTAGATTTAAAAGTTGGAGGAACAATCTCTGCTCATTTAAGACAGGAGTCATTTCTTCCTTGATATCTTGAGGAATGTTCCCGTTAGATGAAATATGAGAAACCAGAAAGCTGTGTGTTCTGTATGAAAATGCTTCAACTTGAGCACTATTTTAATACTGATTTAGACAGGGGGAGGAGAACTGAGAAGAAAACAAGGGCCACCAGCAGCCTACTGTGTTCCCAGAGCTACAACAGTTGGGTTTCTTGTATATATTGACTTTATGACTTACATTTGACACCTACCCACCTTTATAATATTTATGACAGTTGTGAGTATACTATAATTTTGTGTTGGGTTGGTTGTTTGATTGTTTTTTTTAATATAGTTACCTTAATAACAGATGTCTCAACGCGGGATGGAGGACTCTGCACTTGTGCTGCTGCCGCCATGTTGGCAATGGTACTAAGGTGATTCATCTGGCTCATTGCCATCGTGACAGATGCTGGAGGTAGGCTCACGGGAATTAACGGGTGGGGCATCATCATAAAAGGAAGTTCCAATCCTGGGCAGGGGGAAAAAAAGGGAAATAGGTTTATGCATCTTTTTAAAACATTGTCTTTTTTTTCCTCCTCATGGACAATGTTCAAGTGATGGATGACAAGATGGTTCGGTTCACATTATAGGACAAAGCAACTATATGTCAGTTCTCTTCCGGGATATGTATAGGTAAATCACTAGCAACCATGGAGGGTTTCTAGCCACAAGGAGAGACTATTAGACCTCTTAGTTTGTTCATATCAGTGTAATGTATGATATCATTGCTAAGCAATGGCTGTTTATTGTCTTTTTTAATATCTGCTGCAAGGTGCCTTAGCAATGCATTATTATGCCACTGATGCACAGGTTAGCAGTTATTTTAAGTATCAATTTTATTGCATATGTATTTGTTCTTTATTGTCTCTGCTTCCCCTGCATAACACTTTAAAGGAAGTATTCCAATATTCCCACATCTTTGATTTTTCACAGCCTATTTATATAAACACAAAATAAAGACAGGAATTGGAAAACTGCTGATGTTAGTGCTGAAAGATGTCAACCCGTACCATTTGGCAGAAGGTGGTTCTGTTGAAGAGGGTTGAGAGGATGGCTAACTGGAACATTATGCTGTCCAGGCAAGTTGGGGTGGTTAACAGAGGCCTGTGATCCTTGGGTGGGGGGAGACTGAAGTTTTTCTTTATCCCAAGAACCATCACTGCTGCCTGTGGGGAATGAATATACATTATTTGGATGAAGGAAAACTCCTAATTTTCAATGTCTGAATTTGAGAGAAAGGCCAGCAATCTAACCTTTGCTGCACGTGGCAAATTTTATATTTTTTTATAATTTTTTTTAATATGTGGGTTGGGGGAAAGAGTTTTGAGGTGTTTATTTCCACCCTATGAAAAAAGATATGTAAGGATAACTTTTTAAAGTTAAGTTAGAACACAAACCTAAAAATATTATAGTTGTTCTCATTCACATGAAATTTGTGTTGGGGTATATTTTACATACGCTTTTGCCATTCTTAGCAAGTAAAACTATATATGGCATTTGCTTTATGTGTGAGAGAATATAATTTCCTGAAAAAAACTAAAAAAAGAATACTGCCTGTTATGCCAATTAAAATTTAAACTACAGTCATATTTCTTCTTTTATTGGTGAATAAATAAAACATTATAGGAAGTAACTAAAAAATTAATTTACTGAGGGCACCAACATGCATGCATATGTGTTTGTCTGATGATTCTATTTTGTAAATTCAATTTTTATTTCATATTATTAATTAAAAAGTAAGGGATTATTAATTGATTCCTGCAGTCTTCTGGAGTGGAATAGACTAACAGCAAGGAAGAATGTGGACAAATAAGTGCTAAGATGAGCAATAACTCATATATTTGAGAAATACTCTTTTCAACTAATGTAGACCTCCTCATAAAAAATACCCACAGAATTAAAAAGAAGGGTACTACTAAAGGACAATACTAAAAAATCATATAACATTATGAATTTTTACATTTATATATAATGAAAATTTTTAAATCTTCCGATCTGATGACTTACATTACTCACGCTGCATATTTATGTATAATGCTGAAATTGAGTATATGTATGCTTATGCATACAAAGTTATCTATACACTCATTATATGAGTTTATTTACCATATACAATCAATAAACAATGCTTGAATATATTAATAAGTATGTATATATGCATGCATTCTCAGCAGTATTAATATACCCATCAGCAATACATGATTGTTTCCTTTTTCATGTAGAGCACAATTTCACCCTCTTGACTTTGAAAGTTTCTACTACTTTCATGGGAATTTCTTTTGATAAGGACTTTAGGATAGCATCAGTTAAAACTTATTTAATCTATACTCAATTACTATTTAGCGTTAGGGATTAGAGCAATGTGCCTATTTCTGAACGGTTTTGTATATATGTTTTACTACTTAATGAACAACAGGGCCTGAAAAACAACTGATACTACCTCCTCCTTACTTCAGTAGAAACAGGATTAGCACATTAGTCTTGACACTTTTTAACATCATCTTCATCGGATGACAAAAGCACAAAAGTTGGTAGAATTCCAATTTAATTTCTCTAGATCTATTAAAAACCTGATTGTAAAAGATGTACAACATAGTTTATAATGAAAAATACTACATTATTACCATGATTTTCTTTCTCTAGTTACTTCATGAAACCAGTTAAGGCTCAATATAAATTCTAACTCATTAGCTCAATACTGTCTCAATCCCAGTGTAAATTGTTCAGAAGTAGGTAATGAAAATTCAGTCCAAACCCTCCTACAATCAAACAAAGCAATTTCATGAAACAATGAAAAGAATCAATTATATCAGATACTTTTATTATTTTACAAGAAATTGTCACAACCTTTACGCAGCATACATAGTTGAGTTAGTTAATACATGATTTGAATCTCATCACCTCTGAGAAGTGAACATGTTTTCTTGTATCTTGAGAACTTAGAGACTCTCAAAAAAATGAGCCTATTTCAAACATATGTAATTGAATGAGCTAAATCTTAGCTGGATAAAGAAATATTTCCCTGTAATTTTCTTTTTTCTGATTTTCTGCTTTTTGCCACTATGACATAAATATTTTACTTATTTTGAATATTCTTCTATTAAAAAATAATACTCTGGAAATGAGAGTTAAACACAAAAAATTAGTTAATGTTATTTAATTTTAGCCAAAATGTAGGTGTTGATGTAGATTCAATAGAGAAAGACAGGTAGTTCCAAATGGTTATTCATTCAATCTTAGGGCATGTGTACGTAAATATTAAAGCTGGTTTTACAGTACTTAGGGCTTCATTAAATAAATAAATAAATAAATAAATAAATATGATAATAATAATAATAATAATACCAACAAACAATCCACTGAAAACCACAGAATCATAGAATCATTTAGGTTGGAAAAGATCTTTAAGATCGTCAAGTCCAACATTAACCTAGCACTGCCAAGTCCACCACTTGAACCATGTCCCTAAGTGCCACATCTACACACCTTTTAAATACCTCCAGGGATGTTGGCTCAATCATTTCCCTGGGCAGCCTGTTCCAATGCTTGACAACCCTTTTGGTGAAGAAATTTTTTCTTAATATCCAATCTAAACCTCCCCGGCATAACTCGAGGCTGTTTCCTCGTGTCCCTTTGCTTGTTACTTGGGAAAAAATACTGACACCCACCTGGCTACAACCTCCTTTCAGGTAGTTGTAAAGAGCAATGAGATGGCCCCTGAGCCTCCTTTTCTCCAGGCTAAACAACCTTGGATCCTTCAGCTGCTCCTCTTGTGCTCTAAACACTTCACCAGCTTCATTGCCCTTCTTTGAACACACTCCAGCACCTAATTGTCTTTCTTGTAGTGAGGGGCCCAAAACTGAACACAGGATTCAAGGTGAAGCCTCACCAGTGCTTCATACAGGGGGATGATCACCACCTTAGTCTTTGTGGCCAAACCATTTCTGATACAAGCCAGGATGCTATTGGCCTTCTTGGCCACCTGGGCACACTGCTGGCTCATACTCAGCTGGCCATCAGCCAGCAACCCCAGGTCCTTTTCCACCAGACAGCTTTCCAGCCACTCTTGCCCAAGCCTGTAGTGTTGTGTGGGGTTGTTGTGAACCAAGCGCAGGACCTGGGACCCCTCCTTGTTGAACCTCATACAACTGGCCTCAGCCCATCAGTTGAGCTTGCCCAGATGCCTCTGTAGCCTTTTCACCCTCAAACAGATCAACACTACCCCCTCAACTGGCTGTTGTCTGCAACCTTACAGAGGGTGCACTCAGTCCCCTCATCCAGATCATTGATGAAGACATTAAACAGAACTGGGCCCAATAATGAGCCCTGGGGAACACCATTTGTGACTGGCTGCCAGCTGGATTTAACTCCATTGACCACTACTCTCTATACTTGGCTGTCCAGCCAGTTATTTACCCAGCAAAGAGTACGCCTGTCCAATCCATGAGCAGCCAGTTTCTCCAGGAGAATGCTGTGGGAAATGGTGCCAAAGGCTTTACTAAAGTATAAGTAGAAAACATCCACAGCCTTTACCTCATCCACTAAGCGGGTCAACCTGTCACAGAAGGAGATCAGGTTAGTCATGCAGGACTTGCATTTCATAAACCCATGCTGACTGGGCCTGATCACCTGGTTGTCCTGCACGTGCCACACGATGGCACTCAGGATGATCTGCTCCATAACCTTCCCTGGCACTCAGGTCAGACTGACAGGCCTGTAGTTCCCCAGATGCTCCATCTGGCCCTTCTTGTAGAGTGGCATCATACTTGCCAAGCTCCACTCAACTGGGACCTCCGCGGTTAGCCAGGACTGCTGATAAATGAGTGAAAGTGGTTTGGTGAGCACTTCTACCAGCTCCCTCAATACCCCATAGACTTGTGTGTGTGTGTCTGAGTGCTGTAGCAGGTTGCTCACCATTTCCTCTTGGAGTATGGGGGCTTTATCCTGCCCTCTGCCCCTATCTTCCAGCTCAGGGGGCAGAGTACCCCAAGAACAACTGGTCTTACTATTAAAGATTGAGGCAAAGAAGGCATTAAGGATCTCAGCCTCATCCTTTGTCACTATGTTTCCCCCTGTATCCAGTAAAGGATGGAGATTCTCCTTAGCCCTCCTTTTGTTGCTAATTTATTGATAGAAACATATTTTTTTTTATTGTACAGCAGTAGCCATATTAAATTCTACTTGGGCTCTGGCCTTTCTAATCTTCTCCCTGCATAACCTCATTACATCCTTGTAGTCTTACCAAGTTGCCTGCCCCTTCTTCCAAAGGTCATAAACCCTCCATTTTTCCCTTGAGTTCCAGCCAAAGCTCTCTGTTCAGCCAGGCCGGTCTTCTTCCCCGCTGGCTTCTCTTTTGGCACATGGGGACAGCCTGCTCCTGCACCTTTAAGATTTCCTTCTTGAAGAATATCCACCCTTCCTGGACTCCTTTGGCCTTCAGGGCTGCCTCCCAAAGGATTCTGTTAACTAAGCTCCTAAACAGGCCAAAGTTGGCCCTCCAGATGCCCAAGGCAGCAGTTCTGCTGACCCCCATTCCTTACTTCTCCAAGAATCTAAAACTTGTATCATTTCGTGATCGCTGTGCCCAAAACAGCCTCCGACCATTACATCACCCACAAGTCCAACAGGGCACCTTCTCTAGTTGACTCACTCACCAAATATGTCAAGAAGTTACCTTCCACACACCTCAGAAACCTCCTAGACTGCTTCCTTTCCATTGTATTTCCAGCAGAGACCTGGGAAGTTGAAGTCCCCCACTAGAACAAGAGCTAACAATGGTGAGACTTCTTCCAGATGCTTATAGAATATTTTGTCTGCTCTTCATCCTGGTTAGGTGGTCTGTAACAGACTCCCACCATGATATCTGTCTTGTTGGCCTTCCCCCTGATTCTTACCCATAAGCACTCAACCCTATTATCACCATCATCAAGGTCTAGACAGTCAAAAAACTCCCTAACATACAGGGCTACTCCACCATCTCTCCTTCCTTGCCTGACCCTTCTGAAGAATTTATGGCCATCTATTGCAGCACTCCAGATGTGTGAGTCATCCCACCATGTTTCTGCGATGGCAACTATGTCATGATTTTCCTACTGCACGATGGCTTCCAGCTGCTCCTACTTGCTGTCCATGCAGAGTGCATTAGTGCAGATGCACTTCAGCTGGGCTATTGATTCTGCCACCTTTTGGGTGGGAGGAGCCCTAATTCCTACATGATCATTCTCAGGCACTCCTGTGGTTCCTAACACATCAATAACTCTTGCATCTTTGCTGCCACATGGCTTTCCATCCCATACCTCCACTAAGACAGCAGATCAAAGGACCTCGCTAGCATATCATCCCTTGAACACTGGCATGCTACCCCCACACTCATCTGAGCCTGGTTTTACCCTTTTCCTCCTTCAAATCTAGTTTCAAGGCCTTTCAATGAGCCCTACTGACTCCTGTGCAAAGATTCTTTTCTCCTTTAAGACAGCTGTACCTTGTCTCATATATAAATATATATATGTCAAATATATAAAGGAACACATATAATACATAAATATATATTAATAATTATATATTGTATCTATAATATGTGATATATTAATATTATAACAAAGCAATATGTTTGCATTTATAAAATGTAAAAAAATTATAATGTAGTGAATTCCCAGTAATAAGATATTTTACATATTTTTTAGCAAGATCATCTACAGTACAGTTAATTTCATGTTACGTGCTGATGTTCGATACAGAGATGGAGTCAATTCTGCTGTGACCCTTTCTAACCTGATCAAAGAATTCTGCACAGTCAGTCATAGATTGCCAATTATGGTACCGTTTATACGCTCAGAAATTAGAGCTTTTCTAAATCAGTACCCCCTCCTGCCTTAAAATTACAGTGCCTATTGTTTTAGAGTGATGTCAAACCAAGTAATAAACTGGAAGAAAGAAGATAAGCTTCCAAAAGCAAAGTTTTGAGGCTAGTGTTTAGTCAGTGACAGATTCTTTAATACTCGTAGTCTGGCATTGTCTGTTGACATTTGTTTATAAGGAAAATGATTCATAGACAGAATCCAATCTGTAACATTGGAAACCACTTTCAAACTACAGGCTGTTGCACTCCTGAATGCTTTAAGTGGACAGACACAGATACAAATAGTCTTGGCCATTTGCTGTGTTTTTCTCATGTTAGTTAAGCAGAACGATTTTCCTCTTAGAGGAAACAGTTATTTTCATTAATGTCAAAGCAAAATAAGTGTTATTCCTTAGACACTATTCACTGTCTGCACACGAAGTGCAAGCTACCGGTTATGTCACTTTTTACATTTGATTTTGATTTAATGTCTACAGTGGTTTCAAAGAGTATTAAAAATCTGTTGCCTTCTTCCTCTTCACTTGTTGCCCTGCTGGAGGCTTATGTTTTTCCAGTTTCCATCAGTGGTTGTCAAGTCTTTGTAATAGGATTAAAAGCTTGGACACCTGATATCCCTGGGTGCTGCAGTTCACCCTCATAAAAGCTGTTTGCTTTAAATTGAGAGAAAATCAGTTTTTAGTGGCATAATTAATTAAATTATGCAAAGTGTTCCAGATTCAGCATAACACTTTCTGAAGCAGCAATTGGAAGCTCTACATTGCATTCAAACTGCATTTCAATTGACGCTGCACTAGGCTGACCATAGAGTAGCATTTTTAAGGCTTTCAAGCACAAGGGATACAATTTTGAAATGCAAATGCTTAATGTTGAGTGCTCAAGCCCCATACATGTGCACTTGAATAGGCAATTTGGTAGCCAACTATGTATTTCATGTGCAATAGTGCTAATACGAGCACTCAAAAAATTGAAATAGAAGTTCCAAATGCAAGTACACATGCTTAAAAACTGGGCTCAGCTTGTCTCACATTTACTCATCGTGGACAACCTGATGGAACAAAAATTACAATATATTTTCATAATTTAAAAGGTGGACTGCAGAATTCAGTGTTTTCCCCATCACCAACATTTCAGCACATATTGTCCATAATGTGAGTTACCTTCTCCCATAATCAGCAGTTACACAACAAACCGTTATTTGTACACTGAAGTGAGTCTGTAAAAGCCTGATGCCTGGATTATTTGTATTCATTAGTAGCACAATTAGGTAGCTAAGGATGATAATAATAAATGAAACAATTCTGGACTGGAAGGTAATGCAGCCAAGAAAATCAAGCAGAAAACTGAACTGTACAATGTCAGCCTCACAAACAAACCCTGATCTAAACATGCCAAATTAATTTTTACAATGACGTCTCTTACTTGCTTACTCCTTTTCCTTTCTCATTCTGTCCCCATTAGGATTTAGTCTGTCTAAATTTTGGTTCCTACAATGTGAACTGAGCAGTTTAGTTCCTGTGATAGGCAACAGGCTGTGGAGGACTGCTAAACTCAGTCTGTGGGAGGCTGACCTACCTTTGGTCAGCTGAACCCAAACCTCCTTGTTACAGGGACTACAGTGACCCTTCTCACAGACTCCACTCAACAGC
Source organism: Falco naumanni (assembly GCF_017639655.2). Lineage (NCBI taxonomy): Eukaryota > Metazoa > Chordata > Aves > Falconiformes > Falconidae > Falco > Falco naumanni. The sequence goes on from NC_054055.1 coordinate 44,510,583, forward strand.
TTAAGTACATACCACGGGAAATGGCAAAAATAATTTGAGAGGTGTCTTACAGGGTTGGTTAGTACAACACTGCACCTGCAGACTTCATGGCTCTCTGGAGACGTAGATCAGGTAGGATACTCAGCGGTGTCTAAGATTGTAGCACATATCTATGTCTAGGCAACTAAGCCAAAACTTTCTTGATTACAGGTGGATCTTAGAAATTAAAATTTGGCTATTTGCCAGGCCCTCGGGTCTTCCTCTTCCTTTCATGTGCAAAACTTGGATATTTTACGGCATCCCAGAGAACACTTCAAGCCTGTCTTTAGGCAAATGAATCCCAGCCCTGGCTCAGGATGGTTTCAGGTACTATTATGTACACAACTGATATCACGTAACAAAAACACAAAAGACAGCCTGAGTTTCTACTAGCAATTTAAAAGAATACTTTTTTTTTTTCCTTTTTGTGTACTACTGATCTTTTTTCAATCCCCTAATCTTGACGTTATCGTCTGTGTTTGCTGAAATAATTTGTATCTCAGCAACAATTACCAAACAAAGCATCAGTATCAGCTGTGTGGGCTCATTTTTCTGAAGTAGACCATTCACTAGCTAGGCTATTTATGTCCACTGGAAAATATGCATAATCAGTGTGCTAAACACCAGTAATCTTAGCATCCTGACAGTGAGGAACCTTCTTCGTAAAACTGTCCAAATCAAATCCTGGTGTTTTAGACTTTGAATTGCTATAAATTTGTGATACTATTTTTTAATAAGTCAGTCCCCTAAATCAGCTGTAGTATTTACCTGCAATATATGAACATTGTGAGACTGTACAGACACCTACAGATAAAGGCACTTTCATAAGACCTCTATGTTACTGCTACATCATTAAAAGCAAAAAGACCTTTGCCATGTGTGAACAGTATCATCTGTCTAATATTATTGATACTTTTTTTAAAAAAAAAGTATTGCTGCCTTTTCTGATATCACAAAGATATCAGGAGAGCAAGTACTACAATATAAGAAAGCAATAAGTTTCACAAGACTTCTGTGGAATACTTTGTATGCTGCTCTAGATAAGGTGTTGTTTTTTCTTTTTTTTTTTCTCCTCACAAACCCTTGCCTCATTATTTTCTGATTATATAATCATGCTTATGCTCTTAAATAGGCCATGAGCAATGTGGCCTGAAAATTGAAAGTTTTTACGATTTTCTCTAACATAGTAGGCTGATGTGTCTGGTATTTGTAGCTCTGCTATTATCACAACAGAGCATAAATAGGTATAGCAGCACATTCTGAGAAAAAAAAAAAAAAAAAAGACCAAAAAAAGACTATTCTTTGATAAAATTTTCCCCACAGAAATACATAAAGGAGAGGCCAAGAGACCCTTTGTAATCACATACCATTTCTTCTTTGCAGAGAACAGTAGAAATCTGAAAAATATGTTTTAGCCTAAGCCATGGTGACTGCTTCATTCACTGTTTTAATTTTATTGCAAAGTTTTCTATTGGCAGTGGCAGAGAAATGGCAACTGCACTTGGCACTGTAAGCCAGATATGTACCTGCTTTCCTCACCCTTTCTGTATTTATGTTCTGATAAATAAATCTGAAGCACAAACTGGTAATTCCAGGAAATAAGATGGAATTCTTCATGCTGAATATCAGAGTATATGCTTAATCATGAACCAGAAAACACCGAATTTATACAAACTAATAAGGGAAAGGATGCTTTTACTGTGACAATGAATCCCATGGAATACATGTTATATTTTATACTAATCCTTCATTATTTCACCAAAAATACTAACACAGGAAAAGCTTTCTTAAAATTCCATTTAATTAATAATGAAATTATCCAACACAAGTGAAAGCTCAGCAAGTCAGTTACAGGCTGGGTGACATTTACCTAAAAATAGATTTTCCATTTGTCTTGTTTCACAAGTACCTAACTTATTACCATTTCATTGATAATATACAGTTTATTCTATGGTTATATGTTAGAAGATAATGCAATTTAGACACGTAAAAGTAAATTTGTCACATCACCAAGAAACAAAAAAATAGTTGCAGTTGTATGCACTGTATTCAGGAAAATAACAACTGGACAACATTTTACTGTCACCTCAGGTACACCTGAGCAAATATGTTAACTTCAGAGCAGAAAACTAGAACTACAGCTAATCCCTTGATGTAGATTTTTTATAATACGAAGACTAATGAGCTATCAGAAGTCAACCAAAATCAGCAGAAAACTACATTTTCTTTATCTCACTTCGAACATGATGAACATCACAAATTATTTAGTGAACATCTTGACTATTGTATGGGCTAATTTATAAAAATTCCCATTTAATAGATAATTAATACATTACTCTATATCCTCATTGTATGTAATTGTGTATATGAATATCTTCTGTAGGCTTAAAGACCAGGTGAGATAGAACATGCCCAGAGGAGTAGTCTATAACTTCATGTTTAGAACACTTTCTGGGAAATATGGATTTCAGTTGTCTTAGCATAAGATACCCTGTTGCTTCAGTTTATAAAGAAAGAAGGTATGCTCATTCAATTTTTTTCTCCATAAAATCAGTATAATAGGCTCAGTATGACAGGCTTCATTTCTAGTACAGTGGAAACTAAAACAGATCCAGAAGATGCAGGTTTGAGCTTATAAGTGACAGCACTGTTATTCAGGCCTATGGGCCTAAGCTTTGCAGAAAATACAAATTTGGATGGGAGTTTGTGCTTTCCATCTACACTGGTCTGATGTACGCACTTTCTCAGTTGGTTTGGACCATGATTTTTGACCCTTACTATGCCTAGTCTGAGTTTTACAGTGTCTAATTCTGTTTTAGCAGTGCTCAGAAACAAGAAAAGCAAACCAAAACAATACACCCTATCCCTATTCAATAACTTATCTTTCTGCTTTTCTTTATCTTTTCCTAAAGAATTATCTTGAATGACCCAAAAAGTTTTTAAAAATATTAACCTTTTTACTGTCCCTTTAACACAAAAAGAAAAATTCTGCAGATTTTCAGGACACCTAGGTACAGCCGATAGTCCTGTAATACAATAAACTAACAGAAAAAAAAGGCAGAAAATCCTCAGTAAATATATTGAAGTGCAAAAAGTACACATAGATAAAGTGCATAAAGTGACAATCCCAAGCTTCCTAATGTCTTCAGTAAATAGAAGGATAGATACCAGCAGTTGGACCACTTTGCCCAACGTGTTTCAGCTGTGTTACAGTATGGAAAAATAAAAGATGCAAGATACACAGGGCTTGAAGCACTAAAATCAAGTGAGGAGGCCTCTCTAAAGTCACGTTGAGTATTTTCAGAAAAAAGATGCACCAGGGATGTAAATGCAAAGCAGGGAGGCTAACATATTACAGGTAATCATTGTTATTGATGATCTTTTTTTTTAAAAAAAAAAAGCTGAACTAAAGAGGAATATTTTAATTTCCAGCACAAATGCTGCACAACCTCATAACAGTACATGCGCTTAACAGGCTGCACACAGAATACTTTCTTAAACATTATTCTTCAGCTTTTTATTCTAATTTTTTTAGATATTTTCTTAGAAAACAAAGATAAATTATCAAAAATCAGTCCTTATTAATAAACAGATTAATAGCCAGTCTTAAGCAAATTTGATAGCAAAGTCTCAGTAACTCCAGGGAAAAGGAGATTTCTGTTTGCCTGGATTTTGGCTTGATGTGCAGTGCAGGGCTGAACACACCCTGCCATGGGAACAGAGGTTTCCAAATCAATGCCATGTCTCTTCCACACCAGAAAACTGATGGAGGAAAGTCAGAAGACTGCATGAGCTCTGAGGCTTGTAAAGCCATCTCCTCCTCCTTTGGGAAGCTGATGCTAACTGAAAGCTTCAGAAGGAATTGTCTTACTCTTGAGTTGCCTGTACAGGTTTGATTTAGCTCTCTCATGACCACTCTGATATAGTCTATAATGTTTAGGTGTTATAAAGTCTTTTTGTAAATTTGCAGCCAGTAATAGGCTCATGCTTCAAAGCAATACAGTGATGATAATTATAAAAATAAAAATAACAATAAGAAGAATAATATTAATGTTAAAAATGCATCTTTTCTAGCTTTTAAGTATACAACTTCACCACTTCAGTGTTACAGAACACATGTATCTATCCGTGTGTACATCTCTTACCTTTATGTCCTGCACACACACACAAACTACACATGTAAATACATGGTACAAAAAATTGTTCACTAGAAAGTTACTAAAAAATATCCTCTTTTCCTACATTTGGATTTGTATACGGAGCATATATGTCAACCAGCTCAAAATCCAGTCTGCTCAGCCTAGCAAACAAAATCGTACCATGAATCATGCTTCCTTCATTGAAGTTTAACATATATTAACTTGCGTTCAACACAGAATAAGAATCATTATTACAGCTCAGCTGTTATTCAGTACTTCATTATGCTACAGTAACTTCATTTGCACTTAAGCCTTTAGGGTTTTTTTCTATATTTCCATGTCCCAAGACACATGACTGTGCCATTCTACTACTTAAAGAAGGAAATCTTATCTAAGAGTTCATGGATCCTGAATCTCATTCTTGGGCTGTTGAAACTGTTTCTGCTCACAATTTATTATTTTCTCAGGATGATGATGAAAAAAACAACTAGTATGACTAGCAGTAACAGTAGCAGTAGTAGTAATGATATGTGATAAAGCATGTGGACAGTCCTGGCCCAAATGGGCTTTACACTGTGAAAATACTGTAAGAAACAGTACATACACACAGACAACAGACTATAAGGAATTTCACTCACTAAGGAAGAGCTACATACACATGTATATCTGTTATAATTTCTTCTTACAATTGCTGCTGTTTATGCAAAACAGATCATTTTCTCTTTGAGTTTTAGCCTACAATAGTGTCTTATTTATTTACATATTGATACCCTATTATGTTCACAACTGCTGCTGTTTTTCTGACTTGGAGCCTTACAAAAATGATCAAAGGCAAAACCTTAATGCAAAGGAAGCCAAAAGTATGAAATTGGATTAAGAGGGTAGGAATATGAAAGTGATACATCTTAAACAGTAAATTTCTTAAATATTTTCTTGGATTTTTGTCATTTCTTTTGGGGAGAGGTGGTAACTATTTTATAATTAGTTTTTGGCATTTTTGAATCCCTTTTAAAATGGAAAGGCATCAGTATCTTTAAGTTATTTAAAACAAGATACTTATTTTTACTTCTGAAGAGGCCTAGACCACTGCTACCAACAGCCACCTCTAGTGGCAAAAATTTTAACCTATTGTGGAAAAGACAAAAGAGCCAAGCCAGTGTTTGACATCGTTAAATGACAGCATATTATAATAATTTATTCAATATTGGCTTTAGAGTAGTTTGGGGTTTTTTGTAATAGTTCTAGTAAAAAGTTCTCCTAAGCTATTATACCAAGATTTAGTACTGTGAATTTCACCAACCCTACATGAATTTATAGTCATTCTAGTCATTCTAGTATCTTATATCAACCCAGTTTGTGAAGAACACATACACCTTTTAATTGTACCCTAAATAATATGTCTAATTGTGTCTTGGGCAAAATTCTTAGCAAGAGATTTACCTCCGATCCATCTCACCTAGTAAAAATTGGGATGGTAGACTCTTTCAGTGGTCAGGAAAGGACATAAGCACATCTCTTATTCTGTTTCCTAGCTCCATCAATCTTTCTTCATGACCAGTAATTCAGCTGGTTAGAGATGAGGAGAGGTACATAACAGGCGAGAGAACAGGTATATACATAGACAAAAGAAGTACTTGTCTTTCACCCTGTCTTGTCTAAATTAGTAATAATACTCTTCAGGTCCAAATGGGGGGTGCAGTGTTTACAAAGATAACCTCTGTTCCCAGGTCTCTTGCTTTCTGGGCAAGTTTTTTGACTAGTATATAACCAGTGGTTACTATCTAATAACAAGGTGGGCTAGATGCCTTCTCAGAAGTCTGTGTTTGGTCCTCTGCACACCAAACAGATAAAAATGTTTCTTCAGTAAGTATCTCAGACATGTCTCTTAGAGTTAAGCCCTACAAACAAGATGTTACCATGCATTAGCATTTTACATTGACCAGCTCAGTATCAGATATTTCTAGATCATCATTTACCCTAAGTTTCTCGAAACCATATGAAAACACCTTAGCTGGTTGTTTGAATTCTATTATGGTGGCCAGGCACCTCAAAACTGTTCTACCACACTGGAGCTGGCAGTGTACAATCCATCATTACGGAGCATTATTGACTACAGAAAAGTCAGCACTGCTAATTTTTAGCTGCCTCATGTCAGATGAGAAGGATCTGGATGTAAATCTTTGTCTAGTGTTTTCGTGTTTTCTTTAATGCACAGCACTAGCCATGATGCTGAACGAGTTATTCTGAAAAACTGTTAGCTTCTACCACAAGCATTTTCTTGGTATAACCCAAGGAACCATGATGTTGTCCCTTCAAGAGCAGATGAGCATGTTATCTCATGTCCCTGTTACAATATTAAGAATAGGTTTGCAGGTCTGCACTTTGATAAAAGTGTTGGACAAAGCAGAGTCCCAAATATCATTTAAGGGTCGCTGAGACAGTCTGATGTTCAAGGACTGGTATACTTGGATTATCACTAATAAAGGAGAAATGTCAGAGACGTCATAATCTGTCCACCTTCAGCACAACCCAATCTCAACTTTGTTCACTACAGCATATAAAGAAAACACAGCAGATTCTTCTCAAGTATTGGGCTACAAAAATAGCCATTTTCTTGAATATTAAACTCATCTGATAATGCTCTCATTAATGTTCTTTAAATGCTTCTCATGGGGTCTAAGATGTCTTCTACTGTCAAACACAACTTCTATGCAAAGAAAAAAATCTGTGCGTCATGTGTTGTCAAACTGGGTGTTATGCTTACATATAAGAAAATACAAGTGAATTGATCATTTGTAATACATGCTGCTTAAGCAAAGAAAAGCAACAATTTTCAGACTGAAAACTCCTCAGGCATAGACCTTGAACTAAAATATTGCTACAAAGGCCAGAATTTTCCTGATACTCAAGGAAAAAATATGCAGAAATTGTGTCTGCTTCTCCAAATTTTAAAAACTTTTAATTCTGATTTAAGATTTTTGTCTTTGAAATGAACTTGAACATTTTTTCAAAATCTTTGCTTTTGTAAACAAGCTGTCTAGTGTATAGTCAATAAAGATTTCTGACAAAAATAAAGCTTCGGTTCTCACATCTAAATCATCAAGACATAAATATACAGACAAATCATTAACAGATGACAATTATCCTAGAAACCAAATGCTAGAAATAAAATTTGGCCTAAAGGCTAGAATAACTTAAGAGTAGTATTCCTAGAAATGGAATTACAAGTAGTAGCACTTGATGTTTGGCATACAAATTTGGCATACAGCTTACAGGCCCTGCAAGACCTAGAATTCTTAATTCCACAATTATACTCTGTAACAGGAAAACATCTACAAATCATTTTTAAATATACTTCCCTTTATAAAGATTAAGACAGAAATCCTGTTTCCATTAAAGTCATTGAGACTTGACTAAGGCCCAAATTTCATTCTGGTTGCTTTGATGTACCAGTCTGAGCACAGCTGAGCACAGAGATACAAGTTCTAATTCAAAGTAGTGCTGAGGCACGTCAGCTCAAAGCATGTACAAAAGCTAAAAATTGGCTAAAACTTTATTATCTTGTGGTTAATCTGTAAAGGGATAAAATATGTTATATAAATATGAGATATATGATAACAGAGTATTTTTCCTGCTAAGTGATTCACCCAAAAAGGAAATTTAAAGATCAAGACTACCCTTAGTTTCCACAGGGATTTCTGCACAGTCTTTAGGACTGATACTGTGTTAAAGTATTAGTACAATTTTTCAAGCAAATTACTCTGAACATAATGCTTTGAAAAATTTAAAAAAGGAGAACAGGTAGCAAATGTCATTTTTTTCATAGCTACAAAATGCAAACGCCAAGTGTTTTAACCTAATGAATAAATGAGTTTGTCCTTTATGTATAAAATATAGTTTGTGTTTGTTGCACAAGTTTTTTAATAATAGATGAATTTTAGGTTTGCTTCAACATATTCAATAAAGTGTGATTAATTTGGTTTTTCAAAAATGCAAACTAGACATTACTATATTACTCTGCAAAATGCACAGCTTGCAACATTATTGTCTCTGTGGGATCTTAAATTGAATTGTAAAATGTGTCTTATTTCGAGTTTGATTTATGTAAGAAATTTCAGTGGATAATGCCCTTTTTGAAGTTTCAGTGCTTTCTGTAAAGAAAAAATACATAACCAAAAATCATGACATAGCTTATTATAAATCACCGCGAAGTTTCATCCTTACATAATGTTCCACTTAAAAATCATATACTGATGCCACATATTATGTTCAATTCAGTGAATTAACTTTTTTGAAGTTTCATATTATGACAGATTATATAACGCATTTTTGACATGTTCTGTGATTTTATTGCGATATTCTAAGTAATTACCAAATCTCTTTTTCTCTAAAAAAGCTTTCCTGTGCCCTGAGAATTAATCTATGATACCATTTAACTTGGCTTTTTGAAGTAAATATCACTAGATAAAAAGCCAGCTGGTTCTGAATAATGGGATACTTGAATGAATGTATTAGTGTTTGAAAATGAGAGTACAAATCTTTTAAAAAGATTAATTTCCATAAGAAAGATAGCTCACAGATCTACAAAAGAATAAATTCAAAACATAATAAACTGCAGAAAGAAAGGTAGATTAAAGTAAAGGCAGCAGCACCTTGTTATTGCAGCTGTTGTATAGCAGTGATTCTGTATCAATTACAACATTTGGTAGGTATGGGCAGCCTCTTCAAAGGTTTCAGTATAAACCTTGAGCCTGGAATACACAGTACACCCTACGTAATAACTTGAGTGATTAATTTTTTTTTCCTAACAGGACATAACTTTTGTTCCTAACAATTGAGTCTCTGGGAAGAGTTACAGACGCTTCTGACTTTAATGTGAAAAGCTAACATCAGTTTTGTTTTTTATTAAAGATTTGGATATGAATTTATCTTTATCATGAAAAGAGCTTGGCCTTATCACCACACACAAATGCTGACATCAGCACGTAAACTGACTTTTGTTGTCCTATGGACTTTATTTTCAATATCCTGTTTCAAAATATGTTTCCTTGAATGGGTCTAGGATTCTGTTCACACAATTACTTCAGCCAAATATTAATGAAAATGAAGTTTGCTGATGCCACTAAGTACTGTGGGTTTGCATAAAATAAATTCTAAGACTCAAAGAATTAAAGCATATTTGGTGAAACTTTCAAGCACATAGGGTTCTTGTTTGTTGGCTGTTTTGTTTAATGATAATGGGATTAATCTAGTTTCCATCAGATCAACACAAAGTTTTTCACTGGTATGTGTGGAAGTCAGATTGATCTTAGTAACCTCTTCTGGACTACCTAGTGAGTTTGTCAAGAAATACAGCATCCTTGAAGGATGTTATAAAGCATTGTATTACTAAAGTGCAGGGAATTACACCTGCCAAATAATATTAAAAAAAAAGAACAACCAAAAAAACCCCAACTGTGAGACACTCTTCCATGGTAACAGCCATAAAGTGCTGAAAATGCTAGTACCAATATAATTTAGCCAACAACAGTTAGCAGTTCCAAAATAATGTTCTTTTCTTCCAAAACTGATGAGCAGGTTTAGCAGGATCATGGAAACCTGTGTGTGTGGACCATGGCAGTGCAGCTGCAGGAGAGCACAAAGTTTCTAAACAAGTCTAATGGGCATATGAAACACAATTGCAGAAATTTCTATTTTAGCAAAATTCAGAATTATTTTCAAGTGACCAGGACCAGGTATTTCAGTATCACATTAATGACAAATTTTAACTCCTTTCTCCAAAGCTTAAAAGCATTAAACCAAATGAAAATATTTGAATATTGAAATATATTCCTAGTCTCTCCTGACTCATTCTTTGTAGAAGCTGAATCATTGCTGCTGTTGAAACTTAGAACAATTAATAACAGCCTGAGGGTAGACATGAAAGAGAGATATTTTAGATAAAAATTTCAGCTTAAAATTTTACAAATTTTTAACAGTGATTACTGAAGACACAGCCTATACACAAACTGTGCTATGTATACATATATGCATCTTCTTATATATATATGTGTAACAGGTGAGATCCAACATGATTTTTAAAAGCATCCTAACAGAGAAGTTACTAGGAACATTGCAATTTAAGTAACATTTGTAATGTAAAAGTTATAAAAACATTCAGAACTGAAGTACCTTGTCCTGAACTTTCATTTTGTTCTAGTATGTTTTTAGTCCAGTTCAGCATATTTTGGGTTGTTCTATGAATGTATCAGGACTACAGTTCAATTATAATTTTCATGCTTATTTCATTTTACATAATTAAGTGTTAGACTTTCATAAGATACATTATCTCTAAACTGCTAGTGTTGCATAGCAGTTTCATTTTATGTGATCTTAATTTGCAGAAATTTTTTGAAATACCTTTTTCAATTATGTATTGGCTTATACTGTGGTGGACTTGGCAGTGCTCGGTTAATGGTTGGACTTGATGATCTTAAAGGTCTTTTCCAACCTAAACGATTTTATGATTCCGAATCTTGTAGCATATTACACATTTATAGATATATTAGATATATCTTAGATACTTTTCAATATATGTATACTTTCCACACCACTAAAACAAAGCATTTCTAATTCCAGTGCTTTCAAATGAATATATTTCAAAATTTCTTTTGTATGCCATATCTTGCAATTTTGGCATATCGTCACAAATGGAACAAAAGCAGATCCTGAAATGTCGTATGAATGGATATTCAAGTATTCCTAACATGCAGTGTGCTTACAGTGAATATAAATAGACAGTGATGCAGACTACAAGTGAACTGCTTATATGAATACTATTCAAATAATAGTTGCGGAATAGCAGTGAAAGTAGTTTAGGATTAGCTTTCTGTACTATACAGTTTATTCCAAGGCACAGAAACATTTGCTGCCCTGCCAGATAATGACAAACTTCAGTGAAAGAAGCACCAAGTCAAAAGACTAGAATTAGATCTGTGCAACAGCTGCGATGACTCATCTCGAAGATCATACTTTCCTCCATTATTTTAATTTGCTAAGTCAAATAAACTGCCAGACTCCCTTGTACGCTTTGTACATTGCAGACCTCCACACAGGAATGAGTTTCCAGTGATTAAGAATAATTTGAACCGAGTAAATGAAAGTAAAAACTAATCAAGGAAGTATTTCAAGATTAAGGCAAATGTCTACTGCAATGCAACTGAAAGGAGTTTAGACATTACAAATAATTCATGTTAGAATTCAGTGACATTTACTATGAAAAGATGCTCCTTTTTAGTCTTTGTTAAAACTAGCCGCAAAATGTTTACAGCAATTTTCTGAAAGCAACTCCAGATTCTTTTTTAATCATACCACTTCAGGAAAGCTGCTTTTAGTTAAAATATAAAAATTGTAGTTACAAGGTTTCTGCAAACATAACTGCCATTCCATTAAGGAAATGGCACAGCAAACAGTAAATAGTGGCCCCAAGGGAAATGTAAGTATTGATTTTATTACTATGTTGGTTGGATTGTATTTGCAATTGTCAACTCTAATTTTAGGCTGTGCATTAAGTATCCTTATAATAGCTTAAGGAAAAGAGCAAATATTAATTAGAACATATTGATAAAGTTTTTATAAGTCTTAGATTTAGTGCTTACTAAGCATATATTTTGAAAAAATACAAACCTACTTTTTGCTTCTAAATGTAGCTAATAAATGAATAGGCACAAACTATAATTACATGGATTATATGATACTTCTGTGCATCAAAGCATCTGCTAGATGCAATTACTTAGAATTAAAATAAGAATTAATTGCAAAGGTATTTATTATTGCACGTAGCTATGTTATGGCAAATAAGGTTCAAGTTACTATTCAAATACAAAACTATCAGTACAGAGATTGATTGTGACTTAGATCCCAGCAACTGCTTTTTGATAGTCAGACTCTTATTCACCACTTAGTCTCCGAGTATAGATGCCTGCTACACACAGAAACTGCAGAATGGGTTATATTTGCAGATACTGCTAAAGGTAATTCATGACCTTTTATCCTACTCTTTAATTAATTTAGAACAGCACTTACATAAAACCAAACTTATTAGACATCATCACTTCTTTCTGGTAATATTCACAAATACTTAACTAGTAGAAAAGACCCACGACTCGCTTCGGTATTGAACTGCAAAAAAAAAAAAAATACTAGCACACAGATAAAACTAACAGAAAATAAAGATTTAATGGCTGCTTCTTCAAAGTTTCACAATCTTCCTATACAAAATGAAAAGATGATAAGTATGCGGCGATGGTAATTTCAAACAATGCAAGACTGATTGGACAATTCACAGGAAAAGGATTTCCTACCCATATGTACTTTGCATTTCAGTTTACAGTATGACTTGCACAAAAAGTACGCTGCAAGTGCCAGCTGATGTGGCTGACACTTGAGAAAAATCTATTCCTGATAAATTTCTTGTTCAATGCATTACATTTCTAAAGGTAGCTCGAAATAATTCTTTATGCCATCTACAGTGTCGTCAATTCTTTCAGTTCTATCACTAATCCTGATATCATTCATACTTCTTAAAAATATCTGCTACAAATATGTGATGATTTCAGCATCTCAGTTTAGATTAAAGAGAAGAAAAATCCCCATTCCCTCCTGAGGTGTGCCGTAATACCCAGGCTGGGTGGGTGCCCCTGCAGCCTGGCAAGCATCCCTGGCTGAGGGACACCTCCTCAGGCATGGCTGCACTTCCAGCCCTGACAGGAACCTGCTTATGGGGTGCAGCTGGACATTTATCCTGGGTTTAGCTCTGTCATGTCTAAACACCTTGTTGACTAAGTTTTACATTGTTGTGAAGCTTTATCCTAAACCTTAAGAAAGCAGGAGATTCCAATCACCATGGTGTCAAAAAATTTTCAGGCAAATGACTTGCAACTGTTCTGTACCTGCCCCAGACTCTATACTTATTTATATAAATACGCTGACTGCTGAGATAGTTAAGGGAGGTCGAAAGGTTGCTCCTATTTCCTGATAAATGACAGAGAAAAGGAAGACCTTGCTGAATTTTTTCTTGCCCTTACCCAAACTACCTGTACAACAAGCAGCATGCACAGGGACAGATTTGCTTCATGGGATGCAGAAAGGCCACATCGGAGGCTCAGTGGGCTCTTCCCCCACAGCCAGAGAGAGGCAAGCTCAAAACATGCCACCAGCACTGTGTTCTCCAGCAAAGCACAGCCTCTTGAAGAGCTGGTCTGGGAGCTGGGTAAGAAAAAGGTCTTCCTATGCAACCTCTGTAGACTATACAATCTAAGTCTCTGCAGCAGCCTGAAGGTGAATAAATTTATGTTTGGCATGTATCAATGTACACAGATGTATAAAAGTTCAAGGACCACATTTGTTATGCATGTATTTATACTGCCTTTCCTCCCAGGGGACATCAAGATTTTAATCAGAAGTCTACGTAACACCTAAGTGATGCAGAGTGGATTGTTCATGGGTCATCTGATAAAAGTAAATTTCACTATTCCTACTAGTTACTACAATTTGTAACTATTGGTATTACTGAGCTGTTATTTATATTATGGAGCTGTATCTTTGTTACTGAACATTTAAAGTAAATATAAACATACAGAAATAAACCACTAAACCTAAATTACAGGTTTTCATTTATAAGCATATACATTTCTTTGACACAGAGTACAGAAGGGCTCCAGCAATGTGAGTACAGAATGTCTGTAAGAAAAATAAAATGCAGACTTCTAATTGTGGAAATCAGAGTGCAATGAGCCCTGGTCAAACTATTTTATTGCAGAGGATTTTATGATTCAAGTAAATGCAATATTATTAATATAAATAATTTATGAATAGGCATATAGTAATCAATACCCATACTGCCTAGACAGGCACTGGAATATGGCTGAAATGGTCTACTTCAGTATTTTTTTAATAGTGCTTTTTGAAATAAAACACTAGTGAAATGATGACATTACATGATTATTTGAAATTCTTAGTAAAGAACCTTTGTTTCTGTTACCACTGCCTAAGAAGACCACCAAATTGCATCATTTAACAGACCTGAGAAGGCAGGCAACAGAAAGAAAAAAAACCAAGTCTTTGACTTCAAACCTCTCCATGTATTAAGCAAGAAAAACCATGTAACTTCGTGTTTCCTCTGAAGTGTTTAAGCAATAATAACTGTATACTGTTCCTCAAAGGGAAATTCGCTGTGCCTGTTTCAATTATGCCTGATGTTATTACCAGTATTTATTCTGGTTAAAAAGCTGAATTACAGTGGGAGAATCTGTAATTTCCTTTTTTATTTCAGATTTGTATAGAATCATTTTAAGAGAGATTATATTTTTATTTACTGTAACAAGAGGAAAGGGAAGTGAATTCCAGTGTTACTTGAATCTGGGGGGGGGGGGGGGGGGGGGGGGGGCTGGGGGCAGGGGGGGTTGGGGAGGGGGAGAAACCTGCATTATATTTTGCTAAAGTGGCATAAACTAAGTCACTGACAATGTTAAACAGGGCAAATGCTTTATTTTTTTAAATACTCAGAAATAAAAGCGTTTACTTTCAAAGAAATCTCTATTGTGGTGAAAGGGAATGCACTGCAACTAAAAGCTTCAAATCCTCCACTTGTAGACTGCCAAGAGATCAGGGGTGACGCGCTGCTCACAGTCACATACAGGAATCTAGATTCTGCCTCCGCTAATACACCTTTTTGACAGTACAAGCTACTACTAGATGAAACTGCTAGTTTTCTCCCATGGAAATGGATACATTCCTGGAAGAGGCTGAAATTAAAGGGAGTTCTTAATTCAAGTGAGGAGGTTAAAGCACTCCAAAATATACACCACTCAACTCATAGGAATTTGGAATGCCTTGTGTAAGTAGCTCTAGCTGGTGACCATTTTCTGTGGCTAAAGAAGCTGCTTAGAAAAATGGTTCATGCTGTCTTAAATCACTAGTATATCAAGCACCAAAAAGGGCAGGGGGAAGTTTACTACTTGATTAACATAAGACCCTACATGGAAGTTTAAAAACAATACAAAACAAAAACGATATGGTGACCATTTTCTGTGGCTAAAGAAGCTGCTTAGAAAAATGGTTCATGCTGTCTTAAATCACTAGTATATCAAGCACCAAAAAGGGCAGGGGGAAGTTTACTACTTGATTAACATAAGACCCTACATGGAAGTTTAAAAACAATACAAAACAAAAAAAAATATGGAGGAAAAAAATCTGCATGTTATCATAAGAAACTCTTACTTTTATTTCAGCACATAAACCAAAGAATGTGAACAGAGATGTAAATGAATATGTAGGTCAGAACGGTTTGATACACAAACCTTCCGAAAGAAACTCTGAATTTCTCTTCTGTGAATCAGTTTATCGTATCACAGATGGCAGCCCAGGAGGGGAAATGAGTTCTACAGACTCACCACCCACCGGTAGGGGAAGGGAGGGAGCAGACACTGAGGCCAGTTTTGACCCTACCCCCTAGAATACCAGACAGAATCGCTTCAAGTCACAATTTCCTTCTTATGCTGCTCCCAGGGCAGCATGCAATTATGTACTGCAACTGGCTTAGGGCAGGCTGGGTCCACAATTAGTCCCTTGACCTTGCTGAGACTAACAGTGTGAGTAAGGTGAGTATGACATCTCTCTTTCAAAATTCTCATTTAATGCAACTAATGTAACAGTAATTTCCCTGCATCTTTAGAAAAAATAATAAATTTGCTTGCGACCATAAAAAAGGACTTGCCTATAAACTCAACTAAAAGGTCAAAATGATATTTTTAATACAAAGTTTCCATAGCTTTCTTGATAAAATGAGTATGAATATAGATTGTCTCTTTATTTCTACTTTTCATTAAAAAGCATAGGATTTTCTTCTACTTTCTCTAATAGGTTTATTAGTTATAGCCCTATTACCACAGTACTCAAGGAAGTTCCATTCATATCATAGACCATTATCTGTGATAAAGCTCATGGCAGAAACCGTAGATGGAATAAACGCTGACATGGGTACATTAATGCACATGCCATTCACATTGTGTCAGGTATAGCTACCCCTTAGGTTTGAAGATAGAAACACTCCTTACAGCACTTTGGCATATCTCAAGTAATTAGAAGCCATCTGCTGAAATCTTCCACATTCAGTCTCAAACAGCCATCTTGAAATGGTTGGAGCTTTATGTCATGCTGGAGGGCATACCTTTCCCTCCATGATCAAGCTGAAAGAGGCCTCAGACAGTGAGTAAGAATGAGATCATGCAGGGAAAAAAACACTGTCAGGAGTTTGACCTAGGCTGTCCAATTAATTGTCGGTGAGTTAAAACAATGCAAATTCATCGAACAAATAAATACAAATCCAAACTTCTAAATTAAAGATGAAAGATGAAACGTGGGTGAGTTCGGGACTCAATCATTAATTAAATAATCCATAATAACCAATTAAAATAGAATATCAGGAAGAAGTGAGGCAGGGAGAGATGGCTCAGTTAGCCACAGAGCAAGCAGAATGCATTTCTATTCACCTGGTAGCCAAGATGCAACATACACCTACCTCATACAACTAATGGTTACAGAAGCTGGTATCCATGGCTGCCAGACAAGACTTTCCAGGGCAACATTAAAATACCACTGCAAACCAGAACGCCATGAAAAGTGACTGTGCTAATCTTCCAGTTAGAGAAGCAACATAAGTGGGGTAGGAAACTTTCTATAATACCTGCCTTCCACGAGCAGCAGAAAAAAACCGATTGTTTTTCATTACCTAAAAGGTCACTTCATGAGACAGGCATAAGCATAAGGATTAAAACATGTTACAGTAATATACTTCAAATGATTAAACATACTGAGAGGTAAACTTGTTTTGACCATGTGATCCAATCCAGTGATATTTTTCTGTAAGATGTGTACAATATGATACAGTGAGGGAGTTATTTTGATAGAATAGGGACATACAATAAGTTATAAATGGATAAAAACCCCAATCATAAAGTTGAGGAACATCTCTGAGTGCACAGTATTAATGGAGATCAAAAAGGCAACTAACCCATGTGTAATACATGAGTAGTGAGAAGTAACCTCCGGAACTTCCATGTAAATCAGTTAGTTATATAGCACACTGGGTCAAGGTTTAGTGAGGCAACTTCTCAAAACCATAAAAATCACTTATTGGAACAGCTGACTCTACAGCACGTATGATGAGAAGATGCTCTTTAGTAATCCTAAGTAATTCAACACATTGCTTTGGCCAGTGACTATAGTTGGCTTATCAAAAGCAATCACAACAACATAATTTAGAAAGCTTGCATAGGACAGGTGTCATAGTGTGGCCCTAAAGAAGCAGATTATAATGTCCCTGAATCTAATTATATCAAAGGGCAAAAGTGATTTGTGCCAGTCTGGTAAAGCCTAGATTCTTTCCTACACCATCTCTGCTACTCTGAGCACAACGCTGAAAAGTGGAGTCAGTGCAACACCTGGGCCCAAGGATCGTGTATAGTATGGAGAACAGAGATGCTTCAGAAGCTGATATCCCAAAGAGCTTTGATTAAGAATTGAAGCATGTATATTGCAAATATTAACGTATAGATTATTTAGGGTAATGAAAAATGAAAATATTGAAGACTCTGCCAGTATTTTTTTTATTTACAATGAAGTAAATTCATCACTTATGAAACGTGAAAGGGCAATATGATACAAATACTTTTTCAACAATCCACATAGCAATTTTGTATGTGATGTGGGGGATAAATTGCTCATAAATATAGAACATTATAAATATAATTTTGGGGATTTTGCAAAAGGCTATTGGGTGAAATTAACTTCTTACAAAGAGTTTATGATTGTAAAGAACTCTCCCTAATTATCAAAATTTAATACATGTAGAAGTCCTTAGTGTATGCAGCTTTGCGCTGATACCCTTGCATGGAAAAACTGCAGGAACACTGCTCTCCACCTGTTCACGATAAATTTCTTAACTATATAGAACCCTAAAACAGGTGCACTTTCACTTGTTCAAATCACTGCAGTCATACCCCAACAGTGTCCACGGTACAATTATTTTTGGCTGACATACCAACAAAACTCACCTATCCATTAATCACTTAGTATGTCAAATCGAAGCCGTATTACAATACTATTTTGTGAAGCCAGTAATATATCTATCTTTTCTTGACAGAACAATTAATCATATGTTAAAGGTGGTTTCTCTGGGTAGTGCAAATTTGCTACTTGTGACCACAAAAGAACCCAGTTAAGCCCTGGCTGAATCTCCTCTAGTTCTCCCCATCTCTGTCCACATTGCATAAACATAGCTTCCCCCATTAATAAAGGCCTAAAAGAACCACTTAAAACGTGAAAAAACCTAAAGGCACTCAGAGGGTGACAGAGAAACCCAAGGTGTTAAACTCCTTCCATAACTCCCCCTGTCCACTCAAGCCAACTCAGGAGCCACTGAGTTGAAGCTCACCAGCTGGGGAACACAAAAGCCAGAAAGCCCCAGGAGACATGCTTTCAAAAGGTAAATGGGTTCCATCACTGAGCACTATTACTCAAAGTCCCAAGAAAGAGCACAAACACATGCTCAGTGCCTCTGGAATTTGGTCAGTAGCTTCAACCACAATAAAGGAAAAAGTAAAGATCTACTAAAATTGCCTTAACTATGAAGTTCTGTAATTAAAAGTGAAATCAAATAGAGAAACGAGGAGCAGATGTTGGTTTTATTTCTGTATGTTGACTTTATTAAGGAAACATTTCCCTATTCCCCTCCCCCAAGACATCCTTTTCTTTCATTTATTTGCTATGTTTCATATTATTTTCTTTTCCCACTAAACAACCGTAATCTCCATCAGTACAATGAAGTCATCTATGTCTAAATTCTTGTTGCACTTGGGGTTTTTCTTTATGTGTTTTGTAATTGTTGTAGATGATATATAACTTTTATGTCTCAGATGTAAAATGGAAGTAGAATACAATCTTTTATTACTCTACTCTGATTAACATCTGTAAGAACACAAGAGATATACAAAAATAATCTATCTAGTTTTTTTTCATAAAAGAACTCCTTCTCTAATTACTTTGTTTTAGAAAGCTACCAAAGATCTCCCCTGATATGAATTAAACCAGCACCCAGTTGATGCTTTATTATCTCTTCAAGAAAATGATTTATTGTTTGTAGTCTGAAAGCAAAAGAGGAAAATTACATTTTCTGCACCCGTAGCAGTAGTGCTATTACTTGTTCCATACTATTCTTTGAAGATTACAATGACCAGTATTGTAACGATACCAGAAACAGTTAACTCTAACACAGCTGCCTACACAAATGTAGTGACAACTGAGATCATTGTACGTCATGACGATTTAATCTTAGATGTTAAACCTTATGTTTCTTACCTTAGCATGACCTGCTATAATGTTCAAATTTCAATTTATCTCCTACCCCAGAGTCTGGACATAACTGGTATTATTTTTATATATATATATATATATATATATATATATATATATATATATATATATATATATATATATATATATATATATATATATATATATATATATATATATATATATATAAAATATATATATATATATATAAAAAGATTTCAAAGGAAGAAAGTTTAATTAAGTGGGAATAGGCAAATAGTACAAGAAAAAATGTCAAGAAGAGAAAGTTGCAAATCCTTTATGTGTGTGTCTAAGCTATAAATAATAAAGTAATTTAAAGATGATTTATTTTGTATATCAATGAGAATTTAATACTATGGTTTTATACATTGATTAAAAACACTAGGCTATTGTTGCTTGTAGAAAAAGCATTGTAATGTCTATCGAGCTGCATACCTGAAACCAAATGTGCAAGACACAGCAGATTCACAAACAAAAAAAATGAAAACTCAAAAAGCCTTTGTTGAAAAAGAGAGGGATCATAAGAGTGACAGTGCTGTGAATGCAGGAAATTGTTTATCTTCCAAACTCCACAGTACCTTTGTAGCACCACAAACCCCTTCAACACTGAGTAAGAAACTACACAGTTTCCTCCAGCAGTGAAGCTGGTAGAATATGCTGAAGGGAAAGCCAAGTACAGCTCTTTCCCTATGTTCTTCAGCAATTCCAAGGAAGCTGGATGAAAATCAGTATTAGCAGAACACAACTGCAACGCACCCATGAAGTTCCAGACGAAAATTCTGTGAAGTTGGCTGGGCTACCTCTTGTGGGGAACTATTTAAAAACCGAGATTTCTCTTTATTCAGATGAGGTAACTGGAAAGTTTCTGATACTTAATAGTAAGAGAGACAAAGAAGGGAAACTTATCACATTGTTAGCAGAGATGTTTGTTGGTACAAACTTGGGATGCTCTGCATCACGGACAGAATATGATCAGTCATGAGTACTGCTAGAAAAATCTGTTATGCCAAGTCATAACCGCCATGATTTATGGTTCTATTTAGACAAGGCTGAGAACGATGACTAAAATAACTTTAAAACGGATGAGACATCATATAATCGTATCATTATCTAAAAATTGATCATTAGCTGCACCAATCACATTATTAATTCTGGACATTATAGAAAGGAAAATCTTTTAAAGTAGCATTTATACATGCATACATTAAAGCAAGCAATAAATTTTTAAATATTAGTCCTATTTTGGAAAACATCCCTTTTTGCTGTCTTATTAATGACAATATTCTTCCCAGTGACCGGGAAACTATGTTGCACAGGCAACTGCAAACACTGGAGGTCTATTCAGTTGCCTGCATATAGGAAACTGCTGTCATTTCAGTTGCCCTGTGATATCTGATGTATCCCCACAGGCCCTGCTAATATGACAGAGCACCTAGCTGCATATGATCTCTGCCATTCAGGAGTGGAAGCTGGAAGCCAAGCGGGATGCCCAAGGGCATTCCAAATGGTACAAGGTACCTGTACTGAATCAAGTTGCTGATGTCTTTCTTGCTGGAAGCACATTTAATAACGGTGAATTGTCAGACAGTACAAATCTGCTTAGCAATCTGCGTAATGCTCACCTAAAAAGACTGAGCAAAACACTCCTCTCTTTAGATAACCCTCATAGCATTGTCCAGAAGAAGTGTGATTTATACTTTGTAACCTTAAACTAATTAAAACATCATACCTTAGTCTGAGTGCTTGCTTATTCAATCTTACACATAATTTAGGATTTTTAAATACACATAACTTAGAATAACATTTCTATTTTTAAAACGCCTTTCTTGTTAGCAAAACTAGGTAGAGTTAAAGAAAATTATATACATTGAATGTGACAAACTGAGTACACTCAAGTATAATCTTAACAATGTTATGTCCTATAATGAGTTGACCTTCTATTCTCCTTAACCCTTTTTTTCATCAAAGCCACCTACACCCACTTTGCCTTCTGTTTCTCTAATCTGCAATTATTTATGTTTTCTTCATGCTGCTCCATCCGCCATGGGAGCAAAATTGTATTTGGTGAAATATA
Source organism: Falco naumanni (assembly GCF_017639655.2). NCBI lineage: Eukaryota > Metazoa > Chordata > Aves > Falconiformes > Falconidae > Falco > Falco naumanni. The sequence goes on from NC_054055.1 coordinate 44,532,225, forward strand.
GAGCTAATTATACCATGAACCCAACAACAAAAAGACAGAGCAGATGTTACTTCAGACGTGCTAACAGTCCCTACGCTTAACACAAACATAGTAAAGGACCGAACGCAGTATTTGAAAAAAAAATGTGATGGGTTTAAACATGTGGAAAGATATTAGTGCAAAACTCAAACAGAATGACATACTTAATAGTTTCTAAAACATTTATTCAGTGGTTGTATTCAGCATCAAATTTACTTTAATTCAATACATATGTGAGGCTGTACGTGGGGTCGAATATAGCATATTAGGTAATTATACTCAGTTTCTTCCGATCTCAGTACCCAGTTTCTTCAGTATCCTTTCCACCTGTCCATCAGCACCTCCAGCTCTAGGATGAAATTTGTCCCCCTCCTTATCTACCTGAACATTTCCCAAAACACAGGAACTAGACTTAACAGTAACTGTAGAGGCAAAAAAAAAAACCAAACAAAAAAAAAACACCAAAAAAACCCCACCACACTAAAAAGATAAAGAACTGCTTTCCAGTGTTTTCTAGGTTTTTTCTCTCAATGTGATTAAGGAAGGGCTAGAAAACAGATCTTAACAATGAAGAAATATCTGACACTACCTAAAAACACCATTTGCTCCATTTTGTTTTAAATTAGCTTGTGTTTATTTGAAATGCAGGAACAGTGTGAGTGATTCTGCAGCAGCCCTCAAGCTCATGTATAGGTCCTGCTGCATTTATTAGTACAGGTGTAGCTTAAAAAGGCAATTGTGGAAAGAGGACAGAAACACAGCCTTCTAATACTTCTAATAAGTACCAATCCACATACCAGACTCATACCTAGAATAACTGGGATGCAGATTCGTATTTATTATGAAGGATTAATCAGGATTAGAGTGGGATCTCTCAGAAGCCCACAGAGTAGCCTCTGCAAGTAGGAGTCCACCAACAGCATGCTTTGCTCTTCCCTTACTACCAAACTTCCACATGACTGTCAGTCCAATTTCTCTACCACAAGCAAACTACTTTGAAACTAAAAATGAACCTACAGATCATGGAACTGAACTGACATTGCAGTATTTCCCTTTCTTCTACTGCCTACCTTTACCACCTTCCTGAGGAGATTAGTCACCAAGCTGGAAGTGATTTAGGACAACTTGCTAACTTTCATGTCAAGCACAACTCCTGTCATTCTGATTATTTTGTATAAAATAATGCAACATAAATTTGCTGGGTACCCTCTCACCTCGCTGAAGAGGAGTCTAGTGACTCCTTTGAGTAGCTAAACTGTTCTATAATAAAAGTAAAATAAACTTCATTCAGTAAATACATGGTACTTTATAGTAAGATATAAAGATAGTCCATCATCAATCAAGCTCCAATACAAAAATTCACACCACTGAAGCAGAATTCAGCAAACACAAATTGGAATTGTTAGATGCAGAAGCACTAATTACATTATGATGATAAGTCACTTTTCACAGATGTGTAGTAGCAAATCTAAAACGGCACTTTCTACTTCACTAAAATATACATTATTACCACACAAGCAGTTTACTACAAATGAAAAGAAAAATAAATAAAGGTTTTAAAATGTGTGATCTTAAATTCAACTTTGAAGGGATAGATGCCTGAATAAAATGCATCTGCTCAATTATAAATCTTGAGAAAAATGGGTCTAGTAAGAGCTATCTATGACAATACAGAATTTCAAATAACTGGTTAAAAACATGTATAACGAGACTAATCACAGTACTCTAGAAAGTAACATGTCTTTAACAGCAATCATCACAGTATGAAATCAACTCTGAGCTTATTACATTTGGCTGAATAATCTAAAATTGAAGAATTAAAAATAATTATTGATAAAAGATAAGACATAAAACCTCCCTAGCTGTTTGAATCTAAGAATATCAGGGGATGGAATGAATGTTGAATTTATGTTGTGGAAAATTGGTCCCAAGTTGGTTTTACACTTCATCAGAAAGCTCTTTTGTCTTGTATGCAAACAGTTAATGAAGCATACCAAAACTGCAACTTTTTTGCTAGCGCTGGTGTGGTAAGGCTCACAGCATATTCCATAGCTTGCAGAATATTTAAGAAACATTATAGATTTTTCATTTATTCTCCTTCGGTTATAATGCAGAATCCTAAAATTTTAAATAAGATTCCTTCTAGCATTTTCAAGTATTGTTATATCTAGCTTGCAGTTGCATATATAGTAGAACCTTTCATATGTGAAGCATTCATTTTTATTCCTTTACAGAGTATTTTCAAGAAAAGATGACAACACAGAAACAACTGGTGCCCTAAGAAATTTTAAGAATATATGGATTCTTAACTACCTCTCATGCTGGATGTATCATTGGTTTTGGAATCTTATAGATAAACCTTTCCCTCTCTCTTTTATATACATATATATATATATATATATATATACACATTGTTTCAGCTGTTCTCATAGTTGGAAGGAAGAAATTAATTATTCCAAGTGTATAACAATTATACTATCATATCTTTTCTAGAGAAAGTGGGTAGGACAGCCTCTTTTATACCAAAACTGAAATAAACATATACAACAGCAAAGGCTTTACAATATGTAAAGACACTTGTCTTTAAAAGGAGTTCCTTTCACACTGCAGTTTTATGATTTTTGCGTCAAGAATTTGTCTGCAGAATTATATCTGAGTATGGCAACCAGCTCCATTATCTCAACCATACACACTGTTACAATTAACTTTGGGAAATTAGTGGGGCTTACACAGCTGAACAAATGATTGGCAAACTCCAGTCAATCACCACATCGAAATAAAGTCTCAACTGCAAAGACAAACTGCATTAACGCTCTGCAGGAAGGGAACAAGCTGCCTAAAGATGGTGTAATACAGGAACTAAATGTATTTATTTACTCAAGAATCACCAAAGCTGTTTTATCTGTGGAATCCAGCCTTTTACCACTTGTCCTGTGAAGAAGCTCCCATCGGCAGACCAACATAGTAAAAGCTACTAATATAGATCATGCTGAATGCTCCAGCTTCATAAAATGGGGGCAAACTGTCTTCTGTCATACATCCTCATTAATTAAGCACATCAGTTAAGGGCACAAAGTAAAATTGTGAGCATCCCTTGCTAAAAATAAAAAACAAACATTATCTGCTATTAAAACCCTACAGGAAGATGACTCCACCAGGTCCCAGATCAACAGGACAGGCTGGCTGGGGTACATTTCAAGAATTACTGGCATCACACCCATCCAATTTATAATATAATAGATTTTTTTGGCAGTCCAGTTACAGTTAGGACTGCTAAAGTTCATAACATTCCAATAAAAGAGTTAGACGCCTGTTCTTAGGCTTGGGTGCCACTGAAGTAGCATTGAGATAAAGAGATTAAATATGTAACAGACCTAAACCATCCTTCATAACAGTTTCATAGTAGATTCTCTATGTTTCTACAATATACAGTAGCTGACACCTTTATTATTATTATTTATCATGCCATAATATGATAAAATAAAAAGTCCTCTTAAGCTTTTGCTAAACTTGCTATCTTTTTACTACACACTCATACTGTTTTACTTTGAGCAAAATGTTTCCACTTATCAGAGATTCTCCAAAGGTGGCCAGCCCAGAAGGATAACACCATGCACTCCAAAAATGTTTGGTGAAGTGTCATCTTACAGCAAGCCACTTCTGGCAGAGGCAATTGTACTCATATTCAAATTCGGATAGCAAACCTGTTGGACCTCATTATCTAAAAAAGCTGGGCTTGATTAGTGTTTTAATACTTATCCTTCAATAAAGCCCCGCTGCAGCAAGAAATGGAAGTGGTGATTCAGAAGACACCACTTGCTCCCTTTGAATCCATACTGAGGAACTGCCCCAGCATGGTGTGAAGGGACATCATGCTGCTGGTGGTGCTGTCTTTCAGATGAGATGTAAAACCGAGTTCTGACAACTTACAGTCATTAAATATCCCATGGCACTTTTCACAGGAGTACATGTGTTAACCCATATGTCCTGGCTATATTCCAAATGCATAATTGCATTCTGCCTACCTAAATTCCCTACGCAGTTTCAGTAGCATGAAGTACTATTTATTCTTTCTCTCTTCTCTCCAACATCGCTCTTTAGCATTTATGCTTAGGTACAAGAAAATGCACAGATATACCACAATCTCTAACTTTTAGCTGGCTGACGTGAAAGAATTGAAGGCAACTCAGATCTTCAACACAATGGGCAGGAAGAAAGAGAGTCCCCAGAATTCAAGGGCGGGGGGTGGTGGTGGTGGTGGTGGTGGTGGTGTGTGCATGGAGTGCCTAAGCTAGACAGAACAGAAATATCAAGGACAAAAAAAATCTCAGAACTGTTATCTTTCTCAGCCTGGGTCTTCAGTACACAGAAGTTTGGAAAAATACCTCCACTCCCCTAGGCTGTGCAGTCCCAGACCCTTGTAGACTTGTAAAGAGATTAGCAGGATTTTAAGACTGTATTTTGGGACTTAGATACTTAAACTGCCCTTAAACTGCCCACAAATTTCACTGCTGAAGACAGGCATCTAGTCTGTTAAGTTAGAAACAAAGAAAAGAGGCATTTCAAGGTCTATTTCTACATTTTATATTTTAAATAGTGTGTATGAAAAACATTGATAAAACACAGAAAGAGGACCTCGATGAGAACCCTGGAGTATGCCCAGGCTAATTATTGAACCACACAATCATTCCCTCTTTCTTTCCCAGTAAATGTGCTACTCAGTTCAACACAGTGGTACCAATGCAGAGAGAGCAAAAAGTATTTAGAACTCAAACTTGTTTCCACGCTGCCAGTTAATGATTTCACAGGAGACGGGCAAACGAGGTTTGAGTTACTGAGTCCATTTGAGTCCATATTTCCTTAGTGATGCTCTATGGACTAGACAACTAGTTCTGAGCTCACACCACCCAGTTTGGTGAAACTTCCAGTGGCTCCTTGCTTTATGCCCATTGCCATGCATAAGCAAGGGTAGGTGCTGAATTTAGCCTTAACGAAGGGAGGATTACACCTGGTCCTTCGGCATAAAACAGGGCTTGCTCTACTTAGTGCAAAGTGAGGGCAATCTAGGGAAGATACAGTAATAAAATTCTCTGCTAACTAAATGGAATTATTCAGGGCCTTTCAGGTTAAAAAAAATCAAATATGTCTGAGCTTTCCTTCACTGCTTTCTGTGCTTAACTTCTTACTAGAAGATCCTACTTTTCAGATCCAGGTCTGAAAGTGGTCTATCCAAGTGTATTTGTTCTTCTAAAATACATGTGTTGACCATTTCTCATATTTTATTTTAATTCTGCCAGTTAAAGAATAAATACAGATAACATTAAATCAGTCCTGCCCAGTTCTTCTTCTGGTACAGGACATACAGCCCGGTTATAAAGCATTTAGAACTAGATTGACTTAACTGAAATTTTCAGTGTAAGTGACCACCCGCCTCAGATTCCCTGTATAGTCAAACAATGGGCAGTCAGCTGTACATAGCAATTCGCATCTTCATTGGCAGTAATTGTCCATCAGGGATATCTATCTCCTTTTGAGCCCCGGACAACTGGATTCCAAACTTTAGCATCTCATGAAGTTAGATGGGTTAAACAAGGCTGATCCAAAACACCTTTTATTTTTCCCTTTTTTGGTGGTAGTAATCATTTTATTCCTATCATAAAAGCAGTATAATCAATTATGCAGGACAACTGAAGTGAGTTTCTGGGGTTTGGTGAAATTATCTGTACTCTCATCCGTAGTCTTACTCTGACCATTAACTCTAAATGGCTTTCAGTTGCATACTCAGTGAATCAAACAGATATTCTTGTAGGCAAAATTACCAGTTATAATCGTATCACATGGCAGAGTCAAGTCAGAGAGATGCCACCTTCACATGAGGTTCAACTTTACTCACATCTCTTCTGAACAAATCTGCTGCCAGCTTTTTTTTCAACTATTAAATCCACTGTATCTAGGGGATTATTTTTTTTTTTTTTAAGGACATACATTCAGGTCTTAATTATATTGATAAGCTCTCAAAAAAACCGAAAGAAGCACAAAAAAGCCTCCATATACTTTGTGAGCTTGACTGCATGAAATAAAGGCAGGCCTGATGGATGCTAAATTAATGTAAATGACATTTTGTAATATATGGCCCTGATTCTCCTTTCACTTATGCCACTGTAAATCTTGAAAAAAACACGTTCTCCATGGATTTTCATAAACTTACTCTTCTCAAAAGATGATACAGCTGAGAATCAAATGTTCTTTATTTAAACACTGATTGTGCACTTAGGAAATTAGAACAATTGTGATGCATATACTGCAAATAAGTATAATTTTAAATATATATTAAATTCTGTGAGCTTATAGGCTTAGAGAGAATTCCAAGTAACAAGCTTGTCTGAAATGAAAACATGAATATTCCTAACAAAAGGGTTTTGCACTAGGATTAAAGGGCAGCAGGTCGCTTGGAAGCCTTTGGAATATCTTGCATAAAAAGAGGTCATTTTAAATATATATATTTTAAAAAAAAAACAAACCACACTTTAATTTCAAACAACAGATTGTGCTAAACTCACAATCCCCTTTCTTCTTCTCCCTCTGACATGCAAACACCTGACACACAAAGGGAGTCACATTCAGAAGGAGATTATGATGCAATGATCTCGTTGTGAATGTTGCATTATGGTTTCAGCATCGCTGTAAGAGCTCCCCTGGCACTTGTGCTTACAGCAATTTGAATTTCTCTGGCAGCTAGGTATGATTTGTGACAGATTTCAGCCTTGCTCTTCATTGAGGGAGTACACTAGCAAGTGCTTGAGGTATTTACCATGGAGATTGGAAAGAAGAAAATGTAAAGAGGAACATTTGAGGCAGCTTTTTTTTTTTCTTTTCTTTTCTCTTTCTTTTTTAAAACATTGATAATTTTTTTTAGCAGTTGTTAAGTTATCCAAATCCTATTTTTTTTCCACAGCATCATTTTGTGCTTCCTAGGAAAAGTTGTCTCTACGCTTTCCTATTTGAAGGATTATTCCATTCATCATGGTAGTGAAACACTGTTAATTTTATTTATTATTATGAATGCATATATCACTACCCAAATGCTCCATGTAGAGTGCAAAGAATCTTTCAATTGATTGTGAAGACTCTTTCAATTGGTTGTACTGTAGTTTGTGGCATGAGTGGAGAGAAGTTTGTCTATACATTCTTTACACATGAATTACACACGTAAACTTCTTCACATGGTTTGGAAAACCTTAAGCTGACAAAGCACAATTACTGACAAAGCACAATTATTTTTATCCTGGAAAATACCTTAAACTCTTTTGAAAAAGTAGGGTCAGTGGCAGGTTAACTGTTTGGCACTGGATCCCCCAAAAGTCTGCTGAGCCACAGCCTCTGCATTTAGGGCAGACTAACTAGTTCCCAAAGCTGACCCGCAAAGATTGTTCTCAGCATCTCTTGTGCCAGAAAAGCAGTAATAAGCATCTGTATGCAAAGTTTCTCTAAAACTTTCTTGGTCTGCAGACTAAAATCTTATCCTGATTCCTTCCTCATTCCCATATGTAAGTACTGGAGGTAGTCCCTAGAGAATACAGACAGCTCCATAGAAAAGGCTGCCCGCTGAGCACAAGCATTCAGGGAACAATGACAACACGCTGGCTGGCTTTGGCATGAACTGATGAATGAGAAGTTTAGTAGGGAGATATTGCAGAGCCTACAAAGAGAAAACCTGCATTTAACAAAGGATTGAGGTTGACTGCATTTAGACTAATAAAGTTTGTACCTCATCCAGTAGAATGGATCCAAACTTCCATTCACATGTAAAAATAGCCTATCGATTAAAGCATATTTCTTCCTCTTTGGCCCTGTTTTTCAATTATTTTATTTGAGACAATAAGTTCGGCAAGTTCTTTTGTTAACACAGTTCCTGTTATTTTAAAAGCAACAGATTTTATGGCCCATGGTTATCATCTGATACTTAAAATATGTACACAAAAGAATGCATAGGAGATGTCAGGTGCACCCTTGGGAGGATAAGAATGTCCACATGGTCCCAGGTCTTCTACAAGTAGCAGTTTCTGTATGAATGGGTGAGAAATGTTCTTTCTTATTTGCAGGTGGTGTTCTATATATCAAAAGGTACAGTGTAAGACATGATTTAATGATTAACCCTCTGATCTGCCAAGCATCAACTCAGGGTTTCAAATATGAGAGCCACATCTAAAAAAAAAAAATAATATTGCATTTTACTAAATTCAGCTTTTTTACTAAATTCTGACTTTTTTGAAGATTCCCCATGCTAAATAAAAAAAAAATACATACTTGTACTTCAACTATAGGATTTATATACAAAGACAGGATCTTAAGTATGTTTTTGTAACTATGCAAGAATTTTTTAATTTATTTAGTTCATTTTTAAATATTGTATACACTCAGTCTTTAGAAATTAGTGAAACACTGCAGATTTTATCTATTTGATTTAGAAAATACCACTGTACAACTGGCATACAATGGGTTTGTTAGTGATCGCTAACTGAAAAAGTGCAGCTGTAACACATATTACATAAAATTTCAAACAGAAAAGAAAACCATAATACGTTGTAGTGATTTAGCAGCATCTATCCTTAAAAATACGTACTTCAATTGTATTTTTAATAAACAATTTTAAGAAAGAAAGTAATAAACTAACAAACATGACCAACTTTGAAAACTAAATGGAATTAAATAGAATATGTGGATTTATTTGACCTATCAATCGATCACGGTTTCATTTTTTAATATGACTATCTCCTACAAATATAAATGTCATAGACACAGGCTGTTGAAGAACTGTTCAGTGTGAAGGCAGTTTAAAGAAAAATAAAGATTATATAAGGGATTAGAAATAAAATGTAGAAAATACATAACTAGTTCCTTTTCTAAATTAAGATCACCAGTCTATTTAGAGAGATGGAAGTGAAAAAGATCATTAATATATGAGAATACGTAACAGTACGTTTGGCACAACTGTTAGTCCTTCTCACTACACAAGAATGTGAAAATATTCCATGAAACTGAGATACAACATATCAGCACATATCACTTTCTGGAACAAACTAAATTACTTGTTTTAAAAATATTTATAGTCATACAGATGGAAATAATTGAGAACAACAGTTTGTTTAAACCAGAACCTATCACTTAGTGCAGTACTGGGGAAAAGCCCTCATTACATTAAATATAAGAAACAATTATATGATATTAAAACCTTCTCATTTTAGATTATAAATACTCGCTGACTGATGAAGACTAGTCAGGAACTATTCATGCACAGAAGATGATTCTATATCTGCCCATTGTCAGTTTCTTGAACTTTCCTCTGACGAGTGCTGTGATTGATAGGACACTATGACAAATTTACCACAAGTCCACTCCAAAGTGGAAATACTATGTCATGCTGATACTTGAGCAACTGTCATAACTGAGGAATGCTTTATAGTATTTATACTGACACCACAAAAATGCCATTATTATAAGGATATATCTTCTTAACATTTTGGTTCAAAACTTGAAATATTTTAATTCTATTGCTACTGTGCATTAAGAAAAGTACTCTTTACTAAAACTGATATATACAAATGGTACAAGATACATTTATATTTTTTATTCATGTATAACTAGTCATTCATATTCATATTAAATGTATATTTGTCTATTGATATGAATATAGAAAGCCTATAAACAAATATACTAATTTATTGGAACATGTTTGTCTATACAAAAGATTAATGACCAGAAAAATAATAAATTCATGCAAGATTTATCAAATACTTGAAATAAATCATAAATTACATTTGAGGGACAGAAAAAAACATTAAAACAAAATAGAAACTGTTTCTGTATACAGAGTACTAATTAAGCCAAAGTATTTAAATATAGTAATTGTACTCTCCTCTTTCTCTCACTCTCTTTTTTTTCTTAAACTTTACAGAGAAAGAGCTACTGACTTATTCATTTCAGTTAGCAAGAAAATTCTCAACTTCCTTGGGTGCTTAAGTGCAAGAATATTTTAGACCTCATCTTTGCATATTACTTTATCTTTCAGTGGTAATTAACAGAGTCTTAATCTGGCTAATGTTAATGACCACTGTTCTTTCTTTAAATCCCAGTTAAACCAAGCTTATTAAGGGCCAATTAAAGGAAGTCTTATGTGATCTGAATAACACTAAGAACAATTTTTAACAGCTATAACTCTTTATTTTGGATTATGATTGTGGAAAAAAAACCCTTCACATTATGGCCTTTGTCTAGTTTAAAATAAACTGTCAATGGCTGTTGCGAAGGATGGGGAATCTTCAAAAAAGTCAGAAATATAGCTGAATTTAGTAAAACGCACATTTAAAAAAAAAAAAAGCTATATACTACTCTCAGCATTCCTTCCCATAAAAAGGTAATATATTACTAATTTCCACTTCATTTTTCGTAATGTCGCAGCACAAAAATGGAACAACACCTTGCAATAACATTCGAAGTGCTAACAACACAACCCAAATCTGTATTAACTGAGTTCCCTGGACTAAATAAAGAAAACCTTGATCATCATTTGAATAGGAAATGGAACATTTCTACCTAAATAAGAAAGATTTAATAGGGCTTTCTAGTTGGGGGACAGGTAGGTAGTTTTCTCACTGCTTAACTGAATACAATTTTCAACTATGGACTTTTGAAAAAGCTTGTTGGTTCCATTTATGTCTAGGCTGATCCTTCCACAGATGCATTGTTATAAATTACATCCTACTATTTCTTACATATCTAAGATTTCACTTATTGCTTAATTTCACCATTACTTCCCTTTCATCTGGATGGAAGCAGTAACACAATCTGACTATTGCCTCTAGCTATTAAACAAAATATTACTCTTACCACTACTACCTAAAGCCTAAACACCCTAGGGCTAACCTCCGCTGCAAGTCACTGCAAGACAGGTGCTCTGCAGTATCTGCAGCACACAACAGACCTAACTCCATGGTGACAACTCTTAAAATTCTGCAGCAGCAGCCACAAAATCCATGGCAACATTAATTCATTATTGTCTCTAAAATACTCTTCATCCCCACTTTCCCACTCCCGCACAAACATACTCAGCCCTGACTCATAGCAGAGAATATCACTGACAAAAAAATGATGGTTATTTTTAACAATAAATCCTGAATTATTTTTCTCTGTGCTCCCAAGATAATTTGGCTATAACAACCCTTGCCCTCTAAAAGAGCTCTGCATAAATCATCTTTCTATCCTGATACCAGCACAGAAGAAAACTTGCATCTGGACTCTCCAGCTTTCCGTGCCCCGCTTTTTCCGCTCTCTCAGGCTATTGAGTTTGCTTGAGTCTCATTCAGTTTTCCATCTCTGTGGTTATGAGCTGGACATCAGCTTTAACTTTTTGTGTCCTTGTTCCTGGCTCCATGAGACAATACAGCTGTATTACAGCTGTGAACATGATTATGAAAACAAAACAAAATCCCTTTCAAAATCAAAAGCTGCACTTTGCAGAAACTTACGTGGCTACGAAAGTATCAGGCTGTGCTCTGCACACCTCATCTGATAAACCGACGTCTGTCAGGACCACTACTGCAATAGGAAAATACACTGTTTTTCCAAAATAATTATCAAGGGATGATGAGGGAGACCAAGGGAAAACAGAACACCGAAAAACTGTATGTTGCCACAGCAAAACAGGAAGAGGGTGGTGACATCATAAAGGAGTATTCCAGTACTGAAAAAGGGGTTGGCATGTCAGAGACAAAAATTCAGTTCTAGGTGAGGTCACATCTATAATACTGGCCATGAAAAAATTTGGAAAATACAAATAAAGTAAGTGTAATGTCATCCCCAGTCATTCATATTTGCTAATTTGGCAAATCAGCTTTTCCATGCAAAGATAAACAAAAGACAGATGACCCAGAGTCTTAGCCTGTCCTGTGTACATCTCCATGCAACCCCTGTGATAAAAGCAGTAAGACAGAAGAGCTTGCCAGTCACAAAACAAAAGGAGAAGTATATTCAGATATATATTTTTTTTTAATTACAGATCTGTTTAAAAACACATTTTCACAGCTGAAGGTTTCAAGGGGCCGGGGGGGGAGGGGAGAAGCCTGGCATTCTCCTGTTATAACAACTGGAGAAGCTTGCAGGACTTCCAGCATGTTCCAGGTATGGACTGTTTGCATGTCATTGCACATGGGGATCTGGACAAACGAGATGACACCAATAAAGGCCTGAAATTCCCTCCACACATCTCATTTTTTTAATGTCTTTCCACTGTGTTGTCCTGAAGGAACAGTTAAGTGGCTGTGGAGGAGAGACAGAAAGGGAAAGCTCCAGTTTCTTTAAGAGGCCATGAAGAGCTTGTGATATTGAAAGGAACAAGGATCTATCTCCTTGGTCCCAGAAAACAAGGTAAGCTACAGAACTATAGCAAACTGTATACATACCCAGTTGTCAATTTCCCAGAGTATTTAAATACTATCTCAGAAAATGCATGGACTGCAATACATTATTCTTTGCCACGTTTGTAACACCTGGCTAGCACTGCTGTACCAACAAGTCTAACCATAGTTAAGCTGATTCCTACAGGGCCACTTATCTGCATTCTGTAGGATGATCCTCAGCATCTACTCAGTATCAGAACTGAGGTAGCTCCTTACTCAAGTCCTAGCTCAGCTCTGGCCATCCAGGCTGGCTTTGTGCAGAACCAGAAATTAGATATGCTTGGTAATAGGGACCATGGTGCGCAGATACCTGACTGGGGTCTGCACACAGCCAGGGTGGTCTCATCAAGTTTTAGTGATTAAGCTCCAAGTCATCATAAACTGACTACTTGGCAGTTCTTGAAGGAACGCAGTACCAAATGGCATTAATACTTTACCCAAAAGTGACAGAGCATGTTTTGGAGAGCACTACACAAAAAGATAAATTCTGCTGTTGGCATCCATGGCATCATTGCTTGATAAACCATGTTTGTGGATAAATAAAAAATTACCTGCCTTCTCCTTCATATAAAGAAATTACTGCTTAATCTGATCTGCATATAAAACCAGTTGGAAGATCCTATATATTTGCAACAGTCTTGATGTGGTACATCCTTGGAAACAAAGTGAATGGGGACTCCTAAGCGAGAATGAACCATATAAATACTCCATGGATTCCAAAACGATGGATATTAGTTTCTCAATCATTAAGAAAAATGTTGGACCTTATGTAATAAAAGTGTCTGCAAAGGAGAAAAGAATCAAGCAATTTAGGGGAGGAGAACAGAGATTTAATATACAACTATCCTGGACACAAGGTTTGTGAAATTGCCTTAAAAAGATGTCTAATGAAGGTTTTTGGTGAGTTCTTCAGAGCAGACAGAAGATATGATATCCATAGTATCACTCACCTTCACCCCATGGGGTCAAAAACTAAATTAAGACCTTCAGTTAATAGGTGGAAAAGACATGGATTTTTCTTTCAAAAACTCTCCATCACTTATTCTTCCTGACTTTCCAGTTGCTGATTAAAAGTCTTGGCTAGGTCTTTTTCTGTCCAGATTTTTTATCTGTCTGCTTCATGACTCTCCCTCCATGCAACTGGAGCATGGGAACCAGAACCAGAGATGTCAGGTTGGCTTTTTTTTTCTTAAGTACGCCTTAGGAGTGACTGAACAATTACTATTGGAGTCATGAAAGATTTTTTTCCCTTTGGAGCTAATGGATTTTAAAGCATCTTGGAGTTTTAGTTCAATTGACAGGAAAATTTGGAAGTAATGGAAAGCCCTAGCTATTCCTTCTTAGCTTTGGAGGACTGCTAGTAAGCACATCACAACAGTGAATGAAATAGAATTTTGCTGGCAAGCTTTTGCATCTGAAAAAAGCACACAGTACACACATCTCCCTTTGGTAACTTTTGCCTTGCTGTAGGAAGGAAGGAGAGAGGCATAATCAAAGACTTTGAAAAGAAGAACTGAATCCTAGAACAAACTGAATCCTACAAACTTTATTCCACCCTCTGGTGGGCCTTCGTAGCTGCGGCATCTGGGAAGATTTTCATTGTTTATGAAGCTTTACAGTGTTAAGTTAATGAAACTGCAGCCTGCTGCTTAAATGCATCCCTGTGTCTGTCTTTGTTCACTTGAGCATCCTAATCAAGTGTCCATTTAAATAGACTGGTGGCATTTTGGGATGCCAACCAATCACACTAAGATGAAATCTTCCGTTGTGGAGTAAAACCAGTTAGCTGTATAGATAAAGTATTCATATACAAGAAATAGTACTGGCTAAACTCCTATCTATGACTCACTTCAAACTTAGTATACTTCATAGCAGAAGATGAATTCTAGTGCTCCACAGAAGTAATCAGATACAGAGAGAGGGGAAACAAACCACATAATAAACACTCAATACCTAACTTAATGCCTGATTTTTTGTCATCTAATTCTAAATACTAGCTTTAGAGAAGGAGACATGCTAGAAAATTAATATCATAGGTAATCTATAGACCACTTTTGGCTAATTTAAAGCTCCAATGTGTGTTTGTTTTCTGTATAAATTTCTTTCTTATTATTCTCAATAAGATACTCTCAGCACGATAAAAAGAAGGACATTACCAGCAGCGTTTTCAATCATGGGAGCTATATATTCAAGAGCAATCAATAAAAACCACACAGGGCCTGACAAACAACTAGTCAAAGGAATCATTTTTCTCAGATACTTAGCAGTATCCTTTTAAAGTAATTGCTTTTGGTCAATGTTACCCGTTATCATTTGGTCTGCTCTTTTTCCAAAACAGAAAGAATGTAATTTCCATTAATGATTTCAGCTGTCTACGTAGATTTTCAAAGTGCATACTCCACAAAAAAAAAAAAAAAAAAAAAAGAAAAAAAAAAAAGGAGGATTTTTGTTTCAACTTCAATCAACCAACAAAGTACCCTAAAATGTTATAGAACAGGCAGTGTCATATCATCTGAGCCAAAAGGTAATTTTAAAGAAAATAATTAGAGAATATAAGATATTGTCTGCCCTTCCTTTCACTCCACACAAAACTGTTAACTCCAATAAAGACAAATAGTAATGACATACTTTGGCCCGGTCAGTGCACGCTAGAAAACAGTATTAGCAGACAAATATGCCCAAAATGCCACCTAAAATAATGAAAAGAACATTGATTCATTATTATAGCTTGTTTTAGGAAATTTAAGGAAAATCTCACTACTAAACCCCTTGTGTTGCCTAACCCTGCCTGTGACAGCAGGGAAGTTGTCGCCTTGTGCCAACTGATCATTTAAAGACGTCCACAAGATACTGCAAATACCCAGCATAATCTGTAAGTGTACAGCTGGGATACCAAATTAGATTAAGAAAGGCAAAAAATCTTTTCTGTTGTAGTAAGGCCTCAGAAACTGTCTAGTTACACTTTGTACTAAATGTTCTGGCATGCTGCCAAGGCACTTCCAAACATTTCTGAGTTCACTTTTCCACAGAACTCTTTTAAAAATCAATTAGTAGTGAAAGTCTTTCAAATGCAAGTGTTTTAAAATGTCAAGCCTGTATTTCTTTTTTTTTTTCCCTTGTGCATCAATGGCAGTATTTTGAAACCTTTATATTAAATTGATCATATTCTCTAATTACGCCTATGAAGAGAACAATATGTGCAGGCAGGTTAAAATGCATATAACAAAAGGTTCATTCTTCAGAAAAAAATAAATAAATAGGGTTGAGAGAGATGCTGTAATTTTCTTAAACAAAGATGCCCAAGACATTTGTATTGATTTCAGGGTGATAAATGTTCTCATCATTACAAGGCAACTGTAGAAGAAATGAATACTCTACTTAGAAATTCCTGGATTGGGTTATTTTAAAAGTATACTGCATAAGTATTTTAGATTTTTAATTATAAGTACTGGAAAGAGTAAAAAAAATCAAATAGAGGCTACTTTAAGTATTCATCAAAATTCAAAAGTAAGATAAAGAATAAAACTAAGAACACCATTAGCAGGGCTTTCTGATGATCAGGGAAAACATAATCTTTAAGGAATGTAACTTCTCAGTGGACTTTGTAGCCCAATGAAGCATACATCTTGGTCGTGGTGTTATGTATATTTTGGATGATACCTCTACTGTATATTTTGTCCCTATGTCACATAATCTGTTTGCTGTATTTCATTCAGCTAAGTGCCCAAAAGTTTACACAGATAGCAATTGATTGAAATCAGTTCTTTATGTGTAACACATTTATATTAATTGGTTTGTCCTTTCAAGTTGTGTTTATCTCTTCATTTCCATCACAGTTTCAAAGGTCACTCAGTTCCATTTATAAATCCAACATGACAGAGATTAGTAAAAGAAAAAAAGGAACAACTAAATGAATGCATCATCACACAATCACACATCTCACAATTCATTTATCATATTAATAAATAATGCTGTCAAATGCTTACTGCTAAGTTTGTTTGCTATCATCAAAATATTTCTGTCAAGATAACTTAATCAGCCCTGTTTATATACTGAGCTAATTATAAGCTACAAAATATTGAGGATATTAAGCACATTAAACATTTGTCCCCTTGATCCAAGACTAAAACCTGAAAAGTTTAGTGTTTGTGATGTTTTTTTAAAATCCCTCCATAGTTGTCTAACAATAACGTTCATCCATTTATATCTCCATCTAGGCAGTGCACTCTCTTCTGATTTCTGAGATGAGGCAGTATTATGAAATCTGAGAAGATGAGATGTGAGAATGAAGTTGCTAACAAACAAGGGTGTTCTATTAAGAAGGCTTTGGGGGGTGAAAACTGCAGTGACAGAGAAACTCTTTTTTGTCTAAAAATAGATATGACACCCCAAAGTTCAAAATGCCTTAACTATAGACATCTAAGCTATTCTGGAGTAGGTCTCTTCTCTTGTAAAAGGCAAGCCTCACTCTGAAGTGAAGCAAAATTAATTATAAACCCATAATTTTTCTTTCTGTGACTAGGAATTGCCATCCTGCCATAGTGTAGTTAAAGAAATAAATCCGAAAACATTCAAATTTAATGTAAACCTAAATGACTACAAGTCATGGAAAGAGCTGCTACCTGTGTATTAAAGAACGCTTTTTGAAGGAAGCTTTGTCTAAAATCTCCCTAGAGAAAATTTTGCAGTTTTGGAAAAAAATTTCTGCAGTTTGGATCTTCAGTTTCAATGAAAGTCAATGGCAGTGGCAGCATCAAGGTCTGC
>NC_054055.1:47591961-47606961 GCF_017639655.2 Falco naumanni
ACAGTATGTTCACTTCCAATTCTTTGTAAGAATGCGTGATGTATCATTTTGTGTGTGTCATTTTTTTAAAAAGATATGAGTCAAGTAGAGGAGCAAATTTAATGGGAGAATTTTATGGGAAACATTATACAAATGGCAGAGTGTGCGATTCCCATTATTAAAATAATTTGTCATTGTATGAAAAAATGGTATAAATTTCAAGAAAGAGTCTTCTTTAGTTATCTGCCCTTTTTTAATGACAGCGGCTTTTGTGCAGTAAAGGCAGACACGTTTTCAAGCAAAGCCCATTTCAGACCAGAATTTCTGAGAGCCCTATTAATGTTTCATGCTAATCAAGGAGAGTGGGAAATAGAGCTGACAGGTGCTTTCTACTCTGCTTATTCCTGTCTTCCTGCATTAGACATTACTAGATAAAAAAGAGGCAATATGGTTCCTTTCCAGTGCATGTAGTGACAAGGGCAGGAATAAAATGCTTCTTTTTATAAGTTTATAGTTGTTTTCCTTATTGCCTCCGCTGGTGACATGAACAAACTTATAGATGCAAAAATTATTACTAAAAAATTATTTTACGTCATGACGTGAATCACACTCTGAAATTTCATGCAGCACACTTTGGAAACTCCAGTGCACTGGTAGCCCATCTTCTGAGATAAACTGAGATCCACCTGGGATCCTTGTTTTAACAGCACGCACAGCAGTATTTCCATCTAAGCCAGAAACACACACCTTTACTCTAGGACAAGTCTTTTTGATTAAGAAATGCCAAGGTGAAGAACAAAAGTA
This sequence comes from Falco naumanni, assembly GCF_017639655.2. Lineage (NCBI taxonomy): Eukaryota > Metazoa > Chordata > Aves > Falconiformes > Falconidae > Falco > Falco naumanni. The sequence goes on from NC_054055.1 coordinate 47,592,745, forward strand.
AACTCTTCAAGAGGCAACCTGAAGACCAAACATGAAAGCTGCAGTGGCGTTGCTGGGGGCTGCCCTTTGCCACCCTCCCTTACCCATGGTGCTTGGCTCGTACCCGCGTGTGAGGCAGGCAGAGCAGCAGCACTCTGAAGTAAGCTATATAGCTGAGGGAGAGTGTGACGTGCCTTTGAAAGCCTACCGAGAAGTCCCATCTGGCTGAGTTTAGGTACACAAGTTAGGCAGGCAGGCTGTCCCTCCAGAGGCCCTCAAAGGCACATGTCTCCGGTGCCTGTGCGGAAAGTTTCGGTGCTTCCTCTGGGAAGCCTGCTTCAATAGGCACTTAAATGCAGATGCAAGTTAGGTGCCCAAGTGAGGTAGACCAGATTGTAGCCTCTGACAACAAAGTGGATGAAGTCTGCAAGCTGGGACTTTACTGTGTTTGTTCAACACACACGGGGAATTTCTAACTGCAGTGGATAGCAATCCTTAAATTAGCTTTGCTGAAATAATCAGGAAAAGGAGAAACTAAGCCCACTGTATTGTTTCTTCTATGAGAAGCTGATTTTGTCAAACTGCCCTATTCATGCATGACAGTCAGCATAGCTGTTTTTCATGTAATTTATAATAGATACATTAACTCAGAAAATATTGATTTACTTTAGTTTCTCTATAGACCTTTTGAGCATTGAAAAAAAAAAGCTGCATTTGCTTAATTGTAATTACTTATCATAAAATTTAATTGAAGCAGATCCCTAATCTGGACCATTTCACACTGATTTAACTCTCGCCTACTTTGATTTTGTTTGCTAGTAATGTACTGCTTTCAGATGAACTAATAAATACATTCACACATATTTGAATATGTATGAATCCAGCTTAAACAAGTCTGTATTAAGAATCTGAAACGGTTTAGCTAAATTCATTTAAACCAGTGTAACCTTTCCTCATGACATTGACATGAATTTATTAAAAAACTATAGATTATAACATAAAATAATCACCAGCTTTCCCTGGCAGGACACAAACCAATACCACCCATTTGCTTGTTTTAAGGAAATTGCCAGCACTTTTATATCAAATTTGTTTTGCTGTTAGGAATACATGATGTCTACAGTGAATCATGTCTACCTTCAGACTCATAATCAGTATGAAGAAATACTACCAGAACAGTTGAATTCAATTTCTTACAGGAGTCTTTTCTCAACATCATTAGAAACCCTTTGAATAACAACAGTGAGGTACACGTGGCTCATAGTACCAAAGGACTTATACCTATATTGGCTGTTTATATGTCAAAGATTGTATACTTTAAAAAAAAAATCTTAAACAAATCTTTCACTTCCATCAAAAGTAAATATCTTTTAATGTAAAAGTATTTCTCCCTACGTATATTCTGCAGTGTTGTGACTGTCTACATGCCATACGTGGGAATGACACTGGTGCCTTCAAGATAGGACAAAATGTTATGATCTTATACAGAAGAATTTATCACAGAAATAATTAATTGGAAGCATGAAGAATGGAATTCTTTACCAACAAGAACCTCAGATTTTTAATCTTAATTATGCACCAGAGTTGTTTATAAACTTATTTTCATTAGGCCCCTAGCTTTGTTTTTGATTAAAGGGTTAATCCAGGGAAACAAGAGGGTTTGCTTTCTGACTTTCATACTTTCCAGTTGTGGTGGCGGAACTGGGAAGTTTTAGTCATTTTGCCATCGGAGTTTAACTTTCTAAAGCTTATGAAGAGGTGAGAAATGAGAAATGAGAAGCTTCCACTTCACCCTTTAGATAACACAACCACTGTAACCAGAAGCCCTATGAGCTCCACCTGCCCTAGATTCCCTTAGCAGATGTCAGGACTATGTAATGACCTTGTTTACATTTGGCCTCTAAACGTAGGGAAGACTACTGAGGCAAGTTTCACCATTCTTATTGTCTTTTCTGCTTGGAAATTTTTCACCACAGCACAAATGTCTAGAGGTATATTCTACAAAACTAAAGTAGCTGCTAGTGTCACAGGTTGGTCCGGTGTAATGTGACTCCTGAAGGTGGCTTCCATCACCTGTTCTTCTCTAAGACTTGTCCGTCTTTCCTTCAGTGGAAAAGTGACTAAAGGAGAGACGTTTTTCTTAGGACTGATCATGGCTTCAGAACTCATGGATGATTCTAGGAGAGTGATTATCTGTTATTCACCCTGCAATACTGAATAACAGCTCATAGTGTTAAAGTACTGAAACACTCTGCTGTAAATTAATATCAAGAAATATCAGCTTCATCCTAACACACTGCAAATTATTTATTTTCTTTCTGTTCTTAGAAGAACATTCACTTAAAGACTGAGATTGAATATGTGCATGTATGCATCCATCTGTAAGATTCTTTGCTGTCTTAGTAAGGAAATGAAGATTTTAATGTGTTCTTATGAAAGCTCTTTTTGGATCCCTCCCAAAATATAGAAATAAGTTGAGAATATCAGGTTTTCAATAGAAATTTTGGGCAGATCCTGTACAGTACCTCCTAGCAAGTACTAAATGCTGTGTAACTTCCACCTACTAAAAACTTATTCCTTTCACCAAAGCAGAAGGGCTGCTTTCATCAAGGTTTGAGACCAGGAGATACACGCATGTGCAAATAATATACTGCATATGACACACCCAGATACCAAAGCGCACTGTCATTAAATCTTGGTTTCCTCACTGACTCTACATTTACCTTGATGCAACCAAGACTTTGGATGTGTACAAATAGGTTGTGCATGGAAAAACCCCACTGGGATTGCGAAGGGAAACCCACAGAAGGCTTCACATAGACATTTCAAAGGCTTCTGCGTCAAAACTATGCTCTATATCCAGGAATAGATATCCTTTTCTCAAAAATTAGTTCCTCCTTCCTACTCCCCATCTTGCCTTCTCTGCAACCATTCACAATATGACTGTTTACGTATGAAGACCTTCTGCAAACAGCATTATTACTCTGGCTCCCTCAAGAAAGCTTAGCTAAGACATGTTTGGTCCGTTATGGCAGATAACTTATTTATACAAACTCCCAAGAAAAAGTTCTCTTCCCAAAGAGATTATACAGTCCAGATAGACAAGCTGTATCCAGGATAAAAAAAATGTGGTCACAGAAAGTTTGTGTTTGGGTTTCATCTTATCTGTCCTTTGACTTCTGGGTCTGATAGTCTTCTTTCAAATTAACACCCTTAGACCCTGATTCTTTAGACTCCTTGTAGATGTTAATATTGAAGGAGAAAATGAGCTGGTGCTTAGAATCAATACTTTGTCTCTTTAAAGAGCACTTGAGCAACTAGCTGAGGTGAAGATTTTGTCCGCACACTGACCTGGAATTCATAGGTAGTGGCAGGGCTAGAAATGAAACTGGATCCCTCTGCTCCCATCTCATTGCCCAGCTATTACAACGTGCTACCTCTGAGCTCAGGCTACAGAAGGAGAGTGTTCAGCTGTAGCAAAGGAGTGTAAACAGAAAGGCAGTTTGCTCCTCTTAGGTTAAAGCAAGCAAGGCACTACAGATTTCCATCTATGGTGATATGCTCTGACAAATACTTTACATTTAATTAACAGGACCAAATTCTCCTTTAATTTAGGCAAGTGAAGCTCTATTGGCTTCAACAGAGTTAGTCTGCTGTAATTGAGAGAAGAATTTGGCCCAGCATCTGTAATAAATCATTAATGAGCATGTAGTAAGATAAGTTTTAATGATTAATTAACAATGTATTTTTTGGAGAAAAGTATTCTTAACATGCCCTTAATGTATCAAGTGATAATTACAATATTAAAAGCCTACTGATTAAAGCAATTAATTATATGCTTAATTTATTTACTAATTAAGCTTTAATATATGTATAGTTAAGTAATTGCTAATAAGTATTTCACATTTGCTAAACAGGTCTGGCAGTAATTACACGGGAAACACTATAAAATGTTTCTTATAGTGATTATACAAAAAAATGCAACATTCTTTGGGGTTTTTCTTTCTTATTGTTGGGGTTGTTTTTTCCCCTAAATGAATTACTTGGCTTGCATTTTTCTCCTTGGTGAATGGAATGTTTACTAGAACACAAGCTTCATAGGTCTGAAAGGGCAGTGTTTCTGGATGAATATGATGAAATATGTTTCTGAAGCACAGCTCAGTCATGCCTACGTGAAAACAACAATCTTCCCCCTTGTGCACACCGAGCTAAAGCCTGCAGTTTCCTTAGTTTGTATTCAGATCTTACTCAGGCAAAATTTCAGGTGACGTTAATGGGAGTTTGTTATGTTAGGACCACAGCTGTTCATTCTTTGGTTATGGCAGGAACTTTTGGCTCCTGAGCTGAACTTTCATGTCTTTAATTCATATATGATGCAGGAGAAAGATATGCATCTTTCAGTCAAATGTAGGTTCCTTAAATCTTAGCATATGCAGTATCTGTTGTTGCAGTCCTTACTTTAAGTCTTATACTGTGCGCAGACAAAACTCCAGTTAAAGCTGATGAAAGTTTTGCCTAAGCAAACAACAAAGCAATTGGATCACTTATAGACATACCTGGCCACACACAGTGAACTTCTAACGTCCTTATTCATTTAATTTCTACTGCATCCTAAGTGAAACCTGAAGCCCTATTTTTTGGTCCTTGCCCAAGCTGTATCACAAACTACAGAAGAAAAGGTAGTCCCTCTTTTCTACCTTTGTGGCTCACACATTGCCTTCAGTGAGATGTTACCTCAGCGTAGATTTCGAGGTGCTTGAAAATATAATTAACACTGCCATGCTGCATATAGCATGGTTTCGTGGAAAGAAACTGCACGCTGTGAAGAAATGTTCAAGAAAGGGTTAGTGTTGTGGCTAGAATTGCTTCTTACTCCATCCACTAGCAATATGGTAAGTCAGCAAGTGACCTACAGCATTGACTTGTGGGGGCAGAGCTTAATACAGAAACAATCTCCAGCCTAGTTAACCACCCATCGCTTTTGGAGGATAGAGATCTGGAGGTATTTAAGCAGTTTTGCTCCCTTTCCTACTCTTATGCTTGCTTCCCTCACTTTAAGCTTGTGTGTATTTCTGCATAAATCCCAGCTGCTCCCTTTTTCTAAGTTTGGAACCTGGGGACACCTTTTCCTCTCATCTGCCAATCTTCTCTATGGATACATCTTAGTGTTCTGATTTGTAGAAGGTGAAAGTGCATGTTGACCTAGAGCATGTTCCTGGGAGAGCAAAATTAAATAGGTTCAGTAGGTCTGCGATGCACATAAACAGGTCTTAATGTGTATGTGTGTGTGTGTGTGTGTATTCTCATCCCATGCATTAATGAAGTGAGAGATGGACTGAATCTCACCAAAGCATAGGGTCTTCGTAAACTCTTTATGCTGTCACCAGATCAGAAATGGACAGGAGTGACAAATGGACACAAGGGAATACACCCCAAATACAGGGCTTAGCCCTGGCTTGTATAAAGCCTTCATTTTTCTGCCAATAAAGCCTCATGTAATTGATTGTCATGACTCCATGCATCTGCCTAACTGGGGTTGTGTGACAAATCCAACCCAATCTGTGGTAAAATTCCAGAATCATTCCCAAGGAGAGATTAAATTACATTTATATAGCATACGCCATTACTCAGTTATATGAAAATGCATTCTTCTAGTAAAATTGGGGTTTGTATTTATTTAAGAGATTGCAACAAAGGAATAAGGACATGAACTGAAGATGGGAAGCTACTGGGCAGGAAAGATTTAAGAACTGAAAAAGCACATATCTGTTTTGGTTTTTTTTTTAAAGTGGCACTAACAAAGAATTTCAACCAAATGTCCTCCTGGAGGAATCAAGCCTGTAGCTGAGCAGCTTCAGCACCCAGTGACACTTGGGAAAGTTTGGAACATCAAGTATCTCCTAAGGCTGACAGATATTACCTTGAATGATCTATGTAGACATATTCCTTAGAATTAACTATGGATGTTGCCTACCACACAGGAACAACTGCTGTCAGGCTATGACCTGATGTGATGTGGCAATCAGAATTCTGCTGCTGAACTCCATGGGTTCCAAAATAAGTTTGGGAGCATTTGGAGGTTCATAAAAGGAAGGTTATCTACATTAACGCTCTGCTCAGACTGCAGTAATGACACTTCCCTGGTTGTCAGTGGGCCAGAAAGTTTTTTCTTATTTGTTCTATACATTGTCTTAGGGACAGCCAGGGGGTTCACCTTCTTCTGAAGCATTGAAGACTGACCATCAGAGCTATGGATTTTTATGTTGTCTTAATGAGGTTAGCAAGGTCTGTAGAATCAAACCTTACCTAAAATATCAGGAAATCTTTTTTTTCTGACTGTTTTTGTGGTAAAATCCTAATGAGCAAAACTGAGAGGAAGCAATTCCATTAAAGCTCCTCTCTGCCTGCACAGCAGCATCCCTTCTCAGTTTGTGCAATGCCCTAAGACTCCAGCCCAGAAATACCCATATATCCTATGGAAAATGGCTATGAATGGTCAGAGTTCTCACTCCATTTCCAGACCAGTGGAAGAAGTTGGATCAGTACTGAGAGGTTCAACATGGTAGGACCGTAGCACTTGTACATCTCCTGTGGCCTATGGATCTTTGCTGGCGAGGGGTCCACAGCTGGACTGCGGTACGCTTTGGCCCTAGTTAACTTTTAAAGTAAAGACATGTGATGGTCTGAATGGCAGGCTGAGAGGAGAATTTTGATCCATGATTCAAACCACTCCAAGGAGGAGTTTAACTTCCATGTAAATTCTATGAATGCCGCGCTGAGAGAGAAAAAAAAAGCAACAACCAGGAATACTTGAAGAAGATTGTCTGTTGCATGCCATTCTCATGCCAGTGTCTTTAAAGCTACATTTTTCACTGTGGTTCTTTTATAAACAAGGTGCCCAGAAAAAAGAAATTGCTGATAGTAGGATACCAAATAACGATGCCCAGAAAGCTAGCATTTTCCTTAGAAAAGCCGCGCTTTCACCTTACTTTTTTTAACAGATATTTTCCTCTGCAAGGACTTTGAAATGGTTATAAGGATCTAGAAGTCTTGGAGTAGTTGGAAAGTTAGACCACCTATACCACACAGCCTTCTTCATCCAATCAAACTAAAGAGCTTTGGAAAATTTTACAACACATTCATAGGCCAGGTTAGTCCCAGAAAATTAAATGGAAATCTTTTTTAGATAAGTTTTTCCTTTCCTTCCTGTGAAGTGTATTAGGCATCTGTAAGTTCTATGGAAACTTGAGAGAGGAAAAGGGGGAAATCTCAGGAACAGGAAAATATGTGGAGCAGAGTTTTGAGACAGCTTTAGATTCCTCCTAAAAGACTGCAAAGAAACTAGGTTTCCACAACTCAACATTTTTAGTCTTTTATTCTAGACTAGGATGTCAAGCTCACACTGAGCATGCCTGTTGCTCCTAACCCATGCGTAACTCACACAACTATGCACAGTACAACAGTCATAAGCAGAATGGCTACAGAGGCTAAATAAATGTAGCACCTATACTGCTAAATAAGGCAGGTCAGGTCAGGAATTGCTCCCTCTCCCTGAGGCCAAGCAACAGAGCAAGACTTGCATTTAGAGACCTATTTAAACTTTCTTTCCAACAAAACAGGGAGGCCATCTTCAAACCTCCTTTTGGGAAGGATCTTTGGTGCTTTCTGTCTCTTGAGCAATACCCAGGCACTACTCAGCGCAGTGCTGATAAGCATAGGGCACAACTATACCAGCGAGAGTGCTAACAGTTATACAGACAGACTAAAGACCGGACAGTGCTTGAACCTGTGCTTTGTGTCTCTTGTATTTCCCAATGTAAGTATAGCAACATCTGTATTATGGTGGAAGATATAGTGTAAGAAGCATCTAAGAAAATCTGTGTGAGATTGTACATTCATTACATCTAATTACTCACATAATTTTCAGAAATGAGCTTCCCAGGCAAAACATATTGTCCTTCATTATTTGCTATGTTTAGTCTAGCTATGTCAAGAACCCCATTGTGAAACTCCCACTGACTTAAACAATGCCAGGGTTTCAGCCATATGGGATGAGATGGTTCTGAGGGATCCAGCTGGGAGCCCTTGTGCCATATCCAGCTGCACGCCTACCAGGCCCCCAAACAAACTCCCTAGAGGTGGCTGTCTCATCTGAGGAGTTCATCACATCTTTCCAGAGATCAGCCTGAAAAACTACCCCAAAACCCAACACCTTTTTTCAAGCAATAGTGGTGGTGGTGTTTACACACACAATAGAAATGAGAAAAGAGTGTGTACAGAAATTACATGGCAGAACAGGGAGAATTATCTGGCTTAAGACAGAAGATCACCTGGCCAAAAATCAAAACGAAGTGACTTCTGTTTGCAGATTACTGACATAAGTATTTGGTGTTGGGTCCTGAAATGTCTCTTGTAAATTTGGGAAATTAAACTGAAAACAACTGTTTAAAAACAACAACTGATTAAACTGGCTTGGCAAAGTGATAAATTTGCCTTCATTTAAATTGCTGGACACGAGGCACAAGACATGTCCGTCTTTGTTCCCAATTTAGTATTACACAAAGCTCTTTAAGATTGTAATGTAAATGTATGTAAAGTTGATAACAGCCTAGGACTTCAAAACTCCAAGAGCAACCTTGATGTGTGGCTTTATTAGAACAGACCACTTGCAATGGAATATTGGTTGGGGTGTTCTGTAGCTCACTCTAGTCCATGTCCTTCCAAAAGGTACTTAGGAAGCATGGGTCACTCATTCAGTATATAATCCAAATAGATATTAATTTCTTGAAAATATCTGTTTATTCTGCCTTCTCTTTTGATCACTAAGTAGCATCACACACTTGGAATATGACAGCCAGAGATCCTGGAAACACTAAAGAAGTTATTTCCACTTTTTTCTCCCCGAGTTTTGAAGGTTTTTTGGTCTCTTGTTTTAACTGCAGCTATCAGTAGTTCATAAAAGAATGTTTTAATGTTTATGTTTTTAATGATTTCATAATTCTATTTATCAGTTTCTAATGGATTAATTTAAAGGCTCGATGTTCACACCCACCATTTTTATTGCTGGCTTCATTTAAATGCGTTGGTAAACAGCCCTTGGTTTACCTCTTGTAGGAAAAGGAAACATTCAAAATGACCAAACATTATATTGACTGGTTTACCAGTTATTGTTGGCTTCAGAAGGGGTCACCACCAGCATTGTTTTTCCCAAAGGCAATATAGTATTTTTCTCATTGAGTACAGCAGCTTTTCCCCCCTCTCTCTCTTTTTCTCTGCCAATTTCACTACTGATCTTGTGCAGTAAAATGTGCTTGTCAACGAAAATGTCAACCAAGTTTAAAAAGAATAGTCTGAGTAAAACTAAAAAGTAAATTATTTAAGTAGAGTTGTAGTTGAAACTTGAAAGAATTCTGTTTGGTGGTTTTCTTTACATCATTCTGCCAGTGGAGGAGGAACTCTGAATTTCTAACTAGTGAAGCCCTGTCATAACTGGGGCTGACAGTTCACATTGAAAATTCTGTTTTCTTCTTTCCCTGGAAAGCAAGTCAAAGTTAAACCAACAAACTATTGTTGGCAAGTGCCTTACCTTTGTTCTGTGCTTCCTTATAAATTAGCCACTTCTTTTTTCTAGGTTCCTTGTAAATGGAATTCCTAGAATTTAGGGTCTCACATTAGCTATATTATTTTAAAATGCTAATGCATCCTTTTAGATACTGGATTTACAGTACCTAAGAACGCAAATCAGAGAATGTTCACAAATAGTAGTAAACAGAAAGGAAATATACTGTACATTTTGGTCAGTATGTGATGAATTCAGCTTGAAATCTGGACCACCAGGTCCCAAACTTAGTTATGGTCAAATATCAGTGAAATTAAGACATTTATAAGAACACATCAATGCTGAGTCTGCTCTATCAGTATGATGACACACTGAATTTTGTATTTGCTTACTGATGTTCCTGCATACAAAATTCCACTGTAATGCACAAAACTGGACCTTTGAACATTAGAATGTATCTAAATGTAAAAAAGAGCTGATTTTACCACAGAATTGCTGTTATAGCATTGTGTACATGGAACTCTCTGTAACCGTACTTTTCTTCTATGTATCTATATATGCATAACCTCTATTCTCTACTAATTGACTTATCAGTATATACTACAGTATATACATGGCCAGTTCATTAAGGTTAATTTGTTCAAAAATATTAGAAGCATTAATTTCTGGCTTATAGCTAATGGCTGCTCCCAGCCAGTGTCTTGTTTCATCATTAGTGTCAGCTAGATTATAACTCACACCCAACTGTTTTTACACTATCTAATAGAATCAATTGATGCAATGGTTGACAAGATGCTGTTTTGCATTTTGTCATCTCACTAATGCACATGGCTTAAAGGCATTGGCATCCATAATGTGGGGCAGTTTTGTAGGAGGCACAGAATAGGCTGAAGCTGCAAGGGCCATTTTCATAAAATATTAATGAAATTGAAAAATACACTGGGGTTGAAGGCTTGTCTGCTAAATGTAAGGTAAAATCTATTCTGTTCTGCTTTCTGATGACTGTAATTAGCAGCCCTAATTAAAAATTCAAACCTTGTGTATATTTGAAAGCATGAATCTTAGCTCTCATAGTGTTTATTTCCTTTACAAAGTATTTTATTTTACAACACTAATTGAACAGGATCCTTCCTAGCCTGACAGCCGCAGCTGGCTGGAGCCAGTTTATGTATCCAGTCTCTCTAGACTACTTCCTTTTGTAAGCAATAAAACATCTTTAAAAAACATGTATATGCTCTCTATGAGCCATTAACTCTGTGTCACCCAGTGTGGAACTGGCCATCCGCACACATGCATTGTTGTTTCCTTCACTTAAAAGTGACCTCTGAAAAGGCAGCTTTTTTCTGATCTTCAATATTTAATGTGGATTTACTTACATTAAATGACCACCTTTCTTAAGGAGACTTGGCCCAATTCTGACATTATTTATGAACAGCATATGCTGTGCAAAACAACGGAAGGAATCGCCATTAGTTCCAGTAGAAAAATCTACTTTTTATCATCACTTTATGTAGTTATTTTGAAATTCATGGTCAGGATACAAGGGCCCCACTAGGGAATACATGACTGCAACCCAAGTTCAAATTGATTATAACCACATGACTCTCTGGAATCCAATGTGCAGCAAAGATGACCATGTGAACAGGTTAAGTTTTCACTGTTGCATTTCCTCTTTTCACTGTTTGCCACAGGAATGGCTCTGAACTGATCATTTCATATTTCCTTTCCATACCCTGGCCATAAGACAACACAGGAATTTTAATATCCGGTATAATGTTCATAATCATAAAGCAACATTTTCTCTTAGAATCTTGTATTTTTGAATAGGTGGTCTTTTTAGCTCCTCATGTCACACCAATGAGGCCATAAGAGGAGAGGACAAGGTGGATAGACAGAAAAGGGTATTGGAAGACACCCCAGTGTGGCTTTGCTGACAGAGTTCTTCACTGATTTATGTGAGAAAATGAAATTTGATGATGTACCTTGTCTGTGACAAATGGTCTGATCTTGCAATTCTTGCTCAGGCAAAATTGACTTCAATGAGAGTTTAGCCTGAGTAAGGAATGCTGGATCAGGTTCAAAGATTAGCAGGAAAATAATAATAATAAAAAGATAAAAAAAAAAAAAAAAAAGAAAAAAAAAAAGAAAAGAAAGAGACACCCAAAATAACCCAGTCCTGAAGAACTGGGACCCATGTGCCAATAATTTGGCCTGCAACATTCCAAATGTCATTGGATGGTATTTAGCACTAATTTGTAGTGAAGAAATGAGAGTTAACCTGGAGTATACCTCTGTTTCTAATGTTAGAAAATAATCTAAACACTGACAATTTTTAAACTTCTGAAGCCTGTTTCCATTCTACATTGTAACACAACTGGAACCTTTTTAACAGTTTTCACAAAATGCTTTGAATTTTTGTTTTTAAATTCTGTTTCAAAAAGTCAGGTATGAAAAGTTCCTTTTAATCTTTCATGTCCACCGTTTCGCCATCTGTAGCCGAGAAGCATGCAAACAAGAAGTCTTCTAAAAAACCTCATTGCCACAGATCTACCTCCACAAATGTTTCAGCCCAGACAAAACAATGCCTGTCAGTGAAATTTTATTTTTCTGAAAAATATTCAAACAAGTTCTATTAAATTATTCTAAAAGTCACTATGGGATACACCAGGGGACTGGAAGGACAACGCAGCCTATGTTTCTTACTGCCTGGTTCCTCCCTAAGGTGGGATGTCTTCCCCTCGCACTGCTTTTCATAGTTTTGGGCTGTGAGGCACATCTGTTACTGGTCCTAGGAAGGCATCCAGGAGTTTGAATACAAGGGTCAGACATCTCTGCCCTTTATCAGAATGAGGATGGGATTTGCAGTCTCCTCCTCCTCTCGTGTGCTATTTTCCACAGAAAAGGCCAGAGAGAAGCTGCAGCCTGCTTTACATATCTGCCAGAGCATGCCCTGGGATTCCCCAGCAGGCAAATCTGGAGGCAGCCAGAGAGCTTTTCAGCATAACTGTCCTTAATATTCATGTTTACTGCTTTTTCTTCCTTTACTTACCTCTCTTGAGTTTAAAAATGTATGCAGGTACTAACAAAATAAATCACTGCTGTGATTTAGATGAGTTTTTACTGGGATTTCACAGGGAGGCTCCCTCAATCCTTTGAGATTCTTAGGGAAAAGCCCATGCTTTGGAATTTAGGTAAGAATCACCTTATACCTAAATGCCAAACCATTTCTAGATCACTTTTAGCAATCTAATCATGGGCATCTAATTTAAAGTAGTCATCAAGTCTTCCTCGGTAGTCAAAAGATAGTGTCCTAGAGGACACTTCAGCCCACCTTTACTGAGCGCTCAGCATTGCTGAGCTGAACAGTTCTCCTGAGAGAGCTCTTTCTCTCTCCACAAGCTGAAGAGGAACTAGTTAAAAATAAACCACAAACTTCTAGATGACCACAGGTAGGTGTGATGTATCCAACCCTACAGTTATTTCTTTGAATGGTAACCACATTTTTCTCTCTGTGTGACAGCTGAATACTCCACTAATTCTTTAGATGCCACTCCATTTATGGAGTACCTGTTCCTATAAATACCTCTATGCCTTCACAGCTTGCAGGATCTGAAAACGACAAAAAATGAACAGTCCAAAACCAAGAACAGACCAGCAAGTAGATTAACTGGGTAAACTGTGAGGTCTTCACTAGTTTCTTTAAATCTTAAAATTATTGTTAACAGGAGTTGAGCACAGAAACGCCTTCAGCTTTTTGAAAGCATTTCAGGGAGGACAATATCTACAAACAGCCCAAAGACCATGTGGCTGAAAGGCTATAGGTTGCCCCAGTACAGCAGAAAGAGATTATCTAATACATGCACTCAAGTAATATGAATTTAGTAGTTTAAAGAAAATACTGAGCCATATAAGCTAAAGGACACAGCAATGTTATGAGGTATGTGGTGTGTTTGTTACTTGTTTAGTAAGTTTGATTCAGGTGCCATTGGCAGGGTCTGACACACCACTGTTACAGGCAGTTTATAACCTAAAGAAGAAGATAGTCCGTGTCATATAGACCTTGTTATCTATGGCATTTACATGATTATTTACTGATTTTTGGAAGAGGTGGCTACCCCTGCAGAATTCTGCTTCAGTATTTTTCTATAAAATTTTCTTGAAAATATTATCATGCATTTTCATGTTAACCTTTAGTTTAACATGTAGCTGAACTTTTAATATTATAGTGATCTTTGAGGAACAATTCATGGAGGGAAAACCCCCATACTACTCTCTTTCCTAAGGACACTCCTTTTGAGCCACATTAACAGTACAGAAGTTAATGTTAAATACTATAATAAATGCAAAACATATTTCTCAGTTAGAATTGAAATAAGGAACATATTGAAAACCATTGGTGCAGGACACCCAAGATAAAGCAGTTTAATGCTGTGGTTTAAAGTGATGAAGCTTAACATTTTCTTTAACATAAATACTGTTTGATCTCATGACTCAGCATTGCTCATCTGTGCTATTGGCAGTAGAGTGACCTAATACTTGCTTTGGTGGATCTCACATAAGTTTAGCTTTAAAGTAGTGACATTTTTTTGCCATGAGGGAATAACAGAGCAGAGAACTAGTAAAATTTAGTAGGTTTTAAATTATGGTTCTGAGATTAAAGTAATTACTTTTAAAGAGTC